>NW_004949200.1:474926-476253 GCF_000317375.1 Microtus ochrogaster
CTCACAGGAGCACAGACATAGGTGTCACCACTGCCATGGTCCACAGGAGCACAGACATACCGCCATGGTCCACAGGAGCACAGGCATAGGTGTCACCCTCTGCAGGCCATGTCCCCTATCTTATACATTGATTCAGAGGGAAGCCCTGGCTGCAGAGAACTTGTCTGTCCTTCATGAGGAGCACAGAGAAGTTCTTCTGTGGGGAAGACAGACAACTTCTCATGAGATCTCTCCTTGGTGACAGGTTGTTTCCAAAGACAGAATTATCACCTGTACTCATAAATTTAACTCTTTCCTATGAAATGACTCAAAGTGGGGGAAACAGCGTCAGCATAAAGTGACAGGAAGTGAGAGAGTTGGGAGACCTCACTCCTAGGAGGTTAGAAGCATGCTTCAGGACAGGCTTGCTGAAAGTTAGCTCCAATTCCTGTAGCGTATACAGCCCTCAGGCCCCTTGAGACAAATGAATCAACAGAGTGACCGTATCCTTGTGTTGCTTGTTTTGTGGCTTGTTTTTTTTTTCCTTCTAATAATCTAATAATGTCATTAAATGCCTCTGGATTATCTTGCTGATAAGGAAGCCACAGTGACCCCAGCTTTCAGCTATTAGATGTATCTTAAGGCAATTATGTTACTTAGATAATATAAGCAATTTCACGAGAAAATAGTTACGGTAAATACGATAATCGCAAATGGAAGCAGTGGATGCTTAATATATGACAGGCCACTCTAAAGAAATCTCATTAGCTAATTTAATTAAAGAGAGGAAACAAACAGAACAAAAATATACCTTTTATTCCTGGCAAGGTTAATCAAATTTTTTAAATCTGGAATTAATAAATAAATTAGTAGAATGCATTTAGGGTCTAATAGATTATGGTGAGGCAAAGGGGTGAAATATTTGCAATGCCTAAATCTGGAAAGAGGTTAACTTGTGAAACATAAAAGGAATTTCTGGCATCTGCAACAAAATGTCTAAAGGAAAAATGAGCAACAGAGAGGCCGTTACAAAAAAGAGCAGCCGAGGGCTGACCGATGTGTGGAAGATGTGAAAGCTTATTGTGAAGAAATGGAAATTAACGCTGAAATGCTACTTGGGTTAGTTTGACAGTTATCAGAGGTCTGGAGGAAGTCTCCTGCTGGCGAGGGTGGGGATGGGGTAAGTTCCCTGTTGTGAAATTTTCATCTATTTAGCCAGTGACTTTTGGGGCAGCAAGCCAGGGGGTGTGGTCTTGTCTGCTCATGCAGGCTTAAGAGCTGAGGGTGTGGAGTCCCATTCTCTCTCTCTCTCTCTCTCTCTCTCTCTCTCTCTCTCTCTCTCTCTCTC
>NW_004949200.1:476473-518679 GCF_000317375.1 Microtus ochrogaster
AACTTGGTGTTTTTTCTTCCTTTTCTCAATAAAATAAAATAAAATAACCATTCTGAGGCTTAAAATTAATTACAAACTGTTTGGCCTATTAGCTCAGGCTTATTATTAACTCTTACAGTTTAACCCAGTTTTAGTATTCTGTCTTTTACCACAAGGCTTGTGACTTGTTCCTGCTCATCCTGCTTCTCATCTATTGTCTCTCTGACTCTGCTTTCCTCCCCTACCTCCCATGCTTGTATGTTCCACCTAGCTACATTCTGCCTGGCTGTTGGCCAAATCAGCTTCTTCATTAACCAATGGTAATAAGGCAGATTCACAGCATACAGAAGGGCATCTCGCATCATGTGCCCTCTTGTTGGTGAGGAAGGGGTGGGGTAGGTGCCCTCTTGTTGGTGAGGAAGGGGTGGGGTAGGTGCCCTCTTGTTGGTGTGGAAGGGGTGGGGTAGGTGCCCTCTTGTTGGTGTGGAAGGGGTGGGGTAGGTGCCCTCTTGTTGATAAGGATGTGGGTGGGGTAGGTGCCCGACTGTTGGTGGGGGTGGGGAGGGTAAGTGCCCTCCTATTGGTAAGTGTGGGAGTGAGGATAGGTACCCTCCCACCCTATTGATAGGAAAGAAGCCTGGGACAGCTCTCTTTTGGTTTCCTGTCTCTGTGCTGAAATACTGACCAAAACCAACTTGAGAATGGGGGAGTTTAATTTGGCTTCTGTTTCCCCAAGACAGTCCATCTTTGAGGTAAATCGGGGGAAGGAGGAACTCAAGATAGGAGCCTGAAGGTAGAGGCCCTGGAGGAGCACTGTTTACTGGCTTGCTCCTCACGCCTTGCCCAGCCTGCTTTCTTATAACCTCCAGGGCCTCTTGTCCAGGGTGGTGGCACCCACAGTGGACCAGGCCTGCCCGTGCCCACAGATTTGCTTACAGGCCAGTCTAATGGAAGCAATTCCCTAATTGGTGTTTTTTTCTCTCAGATGAGTCCAGTTTGCATCAAGTTGGCAACAAACCAGCGAGCACAGAAGTAATGACGGTTCTCGGCCCAGCTATGTGGACACCAACTCTACGGCCTTCTTGGCTGTCCTCCTGTGGCGTGTTCCTCATTGCTAGGCCGTGAGGGGATAGTACAATAGTATGGATTGCAGGGTGTGTATGGTTGCAAGCTGGCACCCTGACATTCATCACTGGGGGTGGTAGACAGGCAAGGGATGGACAACCAGCGAGGATTAAGCCACTATCAAATGAGCAGGCTCAGTTTTCATATGGAGGCTCTGACGTGCCTTAAGATACTGCTGAGTAAGAGAGTGAGAGACAGGAGGATTGCTGTGGGTGAACGTGTCCCCTTTAATTCAGGGGCTGTCATCTTAATCCCAATACAGTCAAGCTGGGAGGTGGAGCCCAATGGGCAATGAGAGTTGATTCCTCCTCCTTACCTCATGGGATGATATAACAAAAAAATCCTTACTAACTACGTGCCCATTAGCTTGGAGTTTCCCTAATCGTTGTAAATCACCTAGGCTCAGTTTCTCTATAGCAGTACAAATGAAATCAGCAGGGTATATACTCTGTCTCCATACATATCATTTAAGAATATAGGCACCCACTAAGAAACACTGTAAGAGACAGAATACCAGAAAGTCTGCCTCTCTCTCTCTCTCTCTCTCTCTCTCTCTCTCTCTCTCTCTTTCTCTCTCTCAACTTGGGGGGCATAGGAGGGGTTAGAAGGAAGATGGCTGGGAAGGGCTGAGAGGGAGAAGAGGAGATAATGTGATGTAACCCTATTTCAATTTACAACGTATTTTAAAAATTATGTCTGAATCAAACAAATAAATGTACTTCAAAAGAAGTCATGCTAAGAGTGTATGCTGAGAGGAGAAAGGTTTTTATACAGAGATGAAAAGGGATAAAAAATGAATGGAGAGCCAGGCATGGCGCACACACCTCCATGGAGAGCCAGGCATGGCGGCACATGCCTCCAGTCTCTACACTGGAGAGGCAGAGGCAGGTAGATCTCTGTGTTTGAAGCCAAGCTGATCTACATAGAAAATTTTAGGTCAACCAGGGCTACCGAGTGAGACTCTCAAGAAACAAAGCCAAAAGACAGCAAACCATCAAAAACCCAACAACAACAATGACAACCACAAAACAACAAAACACACCAAAGTAAATGGAACCCATGCCCGTGATTCCTCAATCTAATTACATTTGCTAAGCATTTGCTAAGGGGTCCATGTCTGGCTCCAGACCGTCTGTGTAAATCTGTGCTTTCTGATCCTATATGAGCCTAACTGTGATTTATGAACACATGAAAAGGAGACTTTATAATCTGAGGCAGAAAAGTACATGTGTCCGAAGAACAGAGAAAAACAAGACAAAAATTAGTTTCTGGAGAAAAGTTTGTTTTGGATGTATAAATGGCAGAGTAAAATGGTATAAGATAAATGAGATTTTATCTTTGGCATAATTTTTACCTCACATGACTCTAGAAACTGTGAAAAGCCAAGGGATTTAATTAAGATAAACTATAACATAAAACAACATGGTAGTTCCGAAGACAATTAAACGCTACTTGATTATTTGCATAGTTGATTTCCTATGGAAATTAACACTTTAGAGATGTATTAAGATGTATCTATTTATTAGTTTCTAGTTACCGCAAAGTTACAAGAACTAATAGGTTGCCTCCTGTTCATTAGTTCAAATATTTAGGAAGCACCTACCATATGCCAGCTACAGGTTCAATTAAAATGCGCATGGGGAGGTCCAACTTCCTCTCTCTGTCGGGTTTCTATTGAGTTCCAAACCCATCCTGCAGCTCTCTTCCCATTGACCATCTCAAGGGTCGCTCAAATCCAGTGCGGCCCTAATCGGTTCTGGTTCATCAAGGCAAACTGTGTGGCCTGGGTTTTCCCTGAGAACTGCCCCAGCATCCATCTAGTTGACAGAAAGTGGATGCCGGGTGGTCGCCCTCAACACCTCTGACTCAGCCGTTTTACCAGCTCCTTGCACACACGTTCATCTTGTAAATTCTTTTCAGCCTGGTGCTTTCCTGCTTCAGGTGTCAGCCTAGGAAAGCTGATGCCAGCTGACCCCAGGTCCCAGATCTGCCCAGCCCTCCGCCTCACTCCTATACTGAAACCAAATATGGTTATGCCAGTTCCCACCCGTCCTCCCCCCAGTTCCCGCCCGTCCTCCCCCCAGTTCCCGCCCGTCCTCCCCCCAGTTCCCGCCCGTCCTCCGCTCTGACGGAGGTCTCAGAAGTTGAAGAGAAAAATCACAGAGATGACCAGAGGCACCCTTGCGGCTTGTTCTTGTCAGTTGCTCTGTCCGTGTCCTTCCCCTTCTCTCCCTCTTCACAAAGTGCCCTCAGTCACCCTCTTCTCTTTTTAACCTAGTTCTGCCCTTCGCTCACTAATTCTTATTCTAACATTGTTTTGGGTGATGAATATTCATTTAGCGACTAAATAAGCCCCCTGCCTGATTGGAGGTTTCATTTTGATTGACAGCCGATCTTGACTCTGGTGGAATGATTGATTTAGCTCAACATGCCTTCTTCAGGACAGTCAGATCCCATAAACTAGACCGAGTCTCCTTGTTACAGGGTCTCAAAACCTCATGCTCACCTCCCTGACACTTATCACGGCTTCTGTATATTCATTTCTTTGAAGCTTTGTTTGAATAACGCCTGACTCACCCATGAGTCTCAAGGTTTTTCAGAACAGGGACGTGTCTACTTTTACCCTTCCAGATGCCATGAGTATGCTCAATATAGCAAGTCTTTATTGACTGAATAAAATGTGAACAGAAAGTGGCCAGTGCCCCGACTGAAGCAGAAGAAGGAACACCACTACATCAGGGGGAGAGACAATGCTAGCCTGGAGCGCTAGCCAGCACAGAGCTGGAGAAACACACACGATTCCTTATTCTTGGCTTTTTCTTTTTTTAAATTCATTGGTGTTTTGCTTACACGTATGTCTGTGCGACAGCGGCAGAAGCCCTGAACTGGAGATACAGACAGGTATGAGCTGCCATGTAGATGCTGGGTTCTCTGGAAGAGCGGCCAGTGCTCTTAATCGCTGAGCCACCTCTCCAGCCTCTATTCTGAGCTTTTAACGGTAAAACTAGCACCAGTGGGGAGAGGAGCTGGTCTTAGAAAAAAGATAGCAATGCCAAGTGGGCAGGGAATGGGTTTGAGCTTGAGGAGGACGGCCGTGCGGGTGGCCGTGGCTACAAGCTGAGTCCCAGGCTACATCTATAGTGCTCAGCAGAGTGGCCACTCAACAGGTTTTCACTGAGAGCACTTAAGGTGGCCAGACAGGCTGCCCTTGCGGCCCAAAATACACACCATGGTTTGAAGGCTTACTACACAAATTATTTGCTATTAATTGCTCATAGAAAGGCAAGATGCACCCAGTTCCCATTCTCCGAGGAAGTTTTGTTCAGTAAAGGCACCGAAAACACAAAATCAGTCAGCACCACCAATCTTGGAGGCAATCCAGGACTGGATTCCCATGAGGCTTCTAGACACAGTATTGATCAATCAATATACAACCCTGCTTTTCGTGTATTTCTCTTAAGATAAACCGTATTTACTCTGCATTATTGATTACTAACATTGAACTCACTTTAACAAACAGCACTTTAATTCATGCTTGAATGAGTGTGCATGTGTGCATTTTCTCCAGAAGCACATTACGGCCTTCCTTGGACAGGGATATTAAATGGTAACATTTAAAAGCAGGCCCCGGCAGTACCTCCTGTAATCCTAGCACTTGGGAGGTGGAGGAGGAGGATTATGCATTTAAAACTGTACTGGGATATATAGTGAGTTTGGAACAGCCCTGGCTACATAAGATCTTGTCTCAACAACAAACTAAAAATCAAACAGCAACAAATAGATAACATCTAAACCCTGTATTTTATGTTTGAACAAAAGGCAATAAATAAATAAATAAATACAACAAACTAAAAATCAAACAGCAACAAATAGATAACATCTAAACCCTGTATTTTATGTTTGAACAAAAGGCAATAAATAAATAAATAAATAAATATCCGGAAATCAGTACAAAATAAGCTCAAAATGAACTGTTGTGTTTAGTATGTCTGCTGAGACGGGAAAGCAGAGAGTGGCAATGCTGGTCTCTTTGCAGAACTGGGCAATGAGTATGAAGCACTGTCAGCAAGTGTTCTACTACTGAGCTGGGTCCCAGCAAAGTACTTCATTCACTTTCAGTTGGGCCTGTGTGATGTGGGAATGATTTCTTATTAATAAAGAAACTGCCTAGGCCCATTTCATAGGCCAACCCTTAGGTAGGCGGAGAAAACAGAACAGGATGCTGGGAGAAAGAAGTTGAGTCAGAGAGTCGCCATGTGTCCCACTCCAGACAGACGCAGGTTAAGATCATTCCTGGTAAGCCAGCTTGTGTGCTACAAAGATTAATAGAAATGGGTTAGATCAATATGTAAGAGCTAGCCAATAAGAGGCTGGAACTAATGGGTCAAGCAGTGATTAAAAGAATACAGTTTCCGTGTAATTATTTCGGATCATAAGCTAAGCTAGCCATGCAGGCGGCCGGGTGCTGGGGATGCAGCCTCGCCACTCTTATTTCAACACCTGTGTGACTAAGGCAGAAATCGTCAGCATAGACTGGAGAGATGGCTCAGTGGCTAAGAGCACTTGTGGCTCTTGCAGAGGACCTGGGTTTGGGTCTCAGAACCACGTGTTAGCTCACAACCCTCCGTAACTCCAGTTCCTTGTCAGCATTGCTGGAGGCCTAGTCTACAGACACAAAAATTACTGCTGGGTGGTGGTGGCGCACACCTTTAATCCTAGCACTTGGGAGGCAGAGGCAGGTGAATCCCTGTGAATTCGAGGCCAGCCTGGTCTACAAGAGCTAGTTTCAGGACAGCTAGGACTGTTACACAGGGAAACCCTGTCTCAGAAAACAAAAACAAAACAAAAAAATGACACATAGCAGAAATCGTTTGTATCAAGGGTGTGATGAGTAGCAAATAAAATTAAAACCTGGGGTGATGTTTGCTCTTTATGTGGTTACTTTAAAACTAAGTCAGTATGTACAGTCCACTCCCCAGGCTACCACTTCCTCTCCGCAGGCCCTTTTAGTCCATTATTTCTTGGTTTACAACAGTCCCTTAGAGTGTTGTGAGTTCAGCTCCAGAAGCCCACAATAAAGTCCAAGCAGAATAAGGCAGTACATGGGGTTTTAGGTTTGCTAGTGCGCCTTTTTAAAAAGCTGCATTTGTGTTACACTACGGTCTGTTAGTGAAAAAGCTTCGTGTCTATATGGACAATGTGCATACCCCAACTAAAAAGCTTTGTTGCTAAAAAATACTAGCAGCCATCTTCACTGATGGGAAAGGTGCCAATGGATTGTAAAAATCTTATTTTATGTGTGGGGGTGTTTGCCTCTATGTATCTATGTGTACTATATGTGTGCAGTGCCCTCAGAGGTCAGAAGAGGGCATCAGATCCCCTGGAACTGGAGTTGTGGGTGGTTGTGAGCTGCCCTGCGGGTGCTGGGAACTGAATCTTGGGTCCTCTGCAAGGCAGAGATTGCTCTTACCCTGCTGAGTCATTGCATCCCAGCCTCTCTTCTCCCTGTCCTTTGTAATGCAGGCTGCTGCAAACCTTCAGTCTTGTGCATGTGTGTGTGTGTGTGCGCGCACACACGAGTGTGTGCTCGCATGCGTATGTGTGTGTTAAGCAACACATGCAAAGCATGAAAAAGGGGAAGTGCAGTAAAATGAGGCTTGCCTCTCTCAATAACAAGTTAAGAAAATGCAATTGGGATAGGAGCTGCTGAAATTCTGTGCACAGAGTAGCCGTGATCACCTTTCTATTTGTGTGCCTGAAGAAAATGACTTTTCACAAAGCGAGTTTACATTTCTTTGTATTTTTATTTCAGCAAGTGGCTTCATACAGTAGCTTTGATGGTGATTTTTAGCAGATTATAAAGACCAATTACTTTCTTACCATATCTGAAAAATATCTATCTCTATGGTTGCCTTCGATTCTGCTGTGTCCTTTCCCATTCCACGGGACCAACTCCGTTGTGTCGTGCACAGCTCAATGTCCATACATCTGTGCAAACTCTCCCTCTAGACCTTGAGACACAGACTCACGTGTTGCCGATGTGTTATCACGGTTTCTTGCGTTTATTTCCTGGGAAAGGCATAAAGCAAATGTATTTGGACCTAATTTGAATCGATGATATGGATGGCTTCTAATTTCAAAGGAACTTCAGAGTTAGTGTTGCCGCAAATCCATGAACTCTATTGTTACTCTAAGTGTGAACCGGCTTCTCTTTTGCTTTCTATGCTCCAGGAGGCTCCTGTTAATGCAGAATGCGGTGAGGATAAACAGCTCGTTAACGTGCACACACTATTAATCTCTCCGCAGAGGGGCTCTCTGTCCTCTCTGTAATGCAGTCTGGTGTCTTTTCCCCTCTGGCTGACTTTCTCGCTAGGCAGATGTCTTCATTCGCTGTGATGACTCCTTAGGCTCTCCCCACATGAGTTCAGTTCTTTCCGAAACCTTTGGCACATGAGCACAGCTTAAACTTTTCCCTTCTAAAATGAACTCTGTGACTCTTGAATGTCATCAGGTAGCATGCCAACCAGGAGTCAGTGTTGCTCTGTGAACTGGAATAATGGCAGAACCCCAGCGGCTCCTGGCGTCGTCTATGATGCCTTTCTATAGGGTTAGCTCTGTAATGCTAAGACACTATTTTGGCCCTGAGGTCTCTGATTCTGCTCTCTGGCTCCTGCTGGGAATGCAGAGAAGTGGCAGCCGGCCTCGCTCGCAAACATGATGCAGATGGTTTTCATTACCTTCTTACATGCCTTCATTATAAAACTAATAATCCAGAACCCTTGAAAACTATAAAAAAGAACAAGGAGAAGGATGAAACAGCTTGTAATCACACATGGAGGGGTGCTATTAGTGTTTTTATATGTTTCCTTTCAGCCTTAAAACAGTTGTACTTCCTCCAACAAAGCTGCACTGTCCCAAACAGTACCACCAACCAGGAACTAAGTATCCAAGTCCTGAGCCTTTGTGGGACATTCTCAGTCAGTTCAGCATAGTGAGCTCCAGAATTAAGTGGGACTCAACCATCTACGCACCAACATTTCTGTGACTGGAGCAGATGTTTTTCTCAGGCTCACTGGTTGTAGTAACAGAAAGCTAATAACGAAGGGCGGGGGTTGGTTTTGAAAGGACAATTAGAAGCTCAGCTTCAGACATGTTTAAATGCAGGTGAGTGAGGACCATCTAGCTGTTATGGTTTTCTGTCTCTTTAAGAGACAAGCCACGCCCACTCCCTCCTCCATCCGCTGATGCAGGCTGATCTCCAGCTTCCTGCCTCAGGTTGCTCTCTTTTCCATCTTCCTCTCGGAGAGGCAGCTTCACTTCTGCCTCTCTCCCCACTTCTCCCATTCTCTGTCTCTTTCTCCTTTATTCTCTCTCTCTCTCTCTGCCCCCCTTCTCCCTTTTCCCTTCATAACCCCCTAAATAAATATCCAACCTCACTCTGCATGTCGTGTCTATCCATGTCTCTGTCTCCTGCCCACCATGTGTCTCCCTGCCTGGGACCAGCCACTGCTCAGGGACTGGCAAATGTCTCTGCCTGCGACTGGCTGCTCCCAGAGCCAGCTGTGTGCCGCCACATGGCCCGCCACCACCATTTGGGACCTACAGCATTTCTGCTGCCTACTGCTACGGTGCGGCCGTAGGATTCTTTTTTTAAAAAAATGCTGCAAGATCCCCAGCAGCAGTAGGCAGCAGAAATGCTGTAGGTCCCAAATGGTGGTAGTGGCCCATGTGGTGGCAGGCAGTGGGCTCTGGGAGCAGCCAGTCCCCGAGCAGTGGCTGGTCCCAGGCAGGGAGACACATGGCGGGTGGGCAGGAGACAGAGACATGGATAGACACGACATGCAGGGTGAGGTTGAATATTTATTCAGGGGATTATGGAGGAGGAAGGGTGAAGGGGGGGAAAGAGAGAGAGGGAGAGAGAGAGAGAGAAGAGGAGAAAGAGACAGAGAAGGGGGAAGTGGAGAAGTGGGGAGAGAGGCAGAAGCGAAGCTACCTCTCCAAGAGGAAGATGGAAAAGAGAGCGAGCTCAGGCCGAAAGCTGAAGATCAGCCTGCCTCAGCGGATGGGGCAAGGAGTGGGAGTGGCTTGTCTCTTAAAGAGACAGAAAACCGTAACACTAGTGATCTGGATTTCCATGGCTTCAGAGATGATGACCTGGGGGGAGGGGTTACTCCTGATGGAGGAGATGGGTCAGCAAGCTGTTCTTGGGAGATTAGTCTGTGGTTTGAGAAGAAACAGCCAACAACTCTCTCGGTTGCCATACACAAAGCAGGTTTCTGTAAACACTCACCATCTGGATGAATGTGTGTATAAGTGATAGGCTTTACAAAAAGAGAACTACTTGCCAGCACTTAGAACTGTCTGTAATATTGTGTTCATGTAAGGTACAATGACTTATATTAAACTTAGTTCATCTGGAAAATATTTATAATGACCAATTAGTGGCTTTCCCCTTATGTATTCTGTATCTGCTATACTTTTATGAGTATTTAAATGTTTGAGAAAACCTTTGAAGACTTATCATTTTGGCAATTTGATTTCAAGTGTGATCTGTATCAGAGACTGGAAATCTACATTAATATCTGATATACTTACTTGTCAGATTATATACAGACACACACATCATCTGAATTTGCATTAAGTGGGACAAATATTGTTAAACAGTCAGTGTCACGCCTGGCAGTGGGCATGCTGGGTAGTTAGTTCCTTTAAAAATGAAGTTCTCAAGCACAGAGGTCATAACCACACAACTACAAACATCTGGAAGAAAAACCCAAGCCAAACAGAGATTTTCCACATCACCAGTTTTAATACAGGGTAGGCAAAATTAATTAAAAACCTCTCTGGACCGTCTGGTATCTCACCGTGGAACCATGGTGACAAATCCATGGTCCCGAATCTTCAGAATTCTGCCAACTAACTAACTCTATATTTAAATTTGTGAGGACTTTTAATAATTATCGAGTGTTTCTTCAATTGCTTAGTTTTTTTAATTACAAACTCGATTCTTTAATCAGTTTGCTTGTTCTCTCTACTCTGGTTTTACATGAGTGACGGGCGTGTCCAGTCATTGTAGTATCCCTTTGTCTTGGCTGTCATGAATGCTTGCTTCCCAGAACTCAAGGTCGAAGTGCGATCCTGTAAATATTATGCTGATGCTATCTGGATTTGGGATCTTCGTGACTCAGTCATGATGGAGCCAGCCATGGTTTAGATTAGTGGGGTTATCTAAGGAGTGGTTTATAACAAGACCATGAGATGCCCCTCATCCAATGTGTCCTTTCAGCTTCGGATACACACACACACACACACACACACACACACACACACACACACTGTAAGAAATTTCTCTATACATTATTTTGTTATAGCAGTGGAGAATGAAGTTGCTTTTGTTTCTCCTGGGTGACATGGGAGTTCAGACGGTAACTGGGGGAGCACAGGTTCCAGGGATGAAGGCAAGGTCATCAATTTGGGCACTTTCACTATACTATAGAATGTTAAATACATTCCTGGTGTTGGCCTGCTTGTCGCAAACGTTTTCTGGCCCAGGCCACGCTGTCCCCATCTTCTGCCATACCAATGTTCCCTTAGGACGTTGACTATGGACTCACTGTCCCTACACTGGGGCAGGGCCCCAGGTCAGCCTCTCTGGATCATTGCCCCTTCCAAGGGGTGTTACCAACTCACTGTGTACTGCGTGTGAATAATATCTCACACTGTTTCCCTCTATGTCTGCTTTTCAGGGTTGTCAGCCTTTAACCACTTCACAGCCCGAGCCTTAGCGTTGCACCCTGGGTACTTACAGTTGATACCGTCTGAGAGCCTCCCCAGGGCAGGGGAGAGCTTTCCTCAGAGGTGCTGGGGTAGGGTGGGAATAGAGGCTCGTGTCTGTCCCTCTGTGCTGAGATGCTGGAAGAAGCAGGGTTGGAGGAATGGGTTTTATAAGAAGCGTGACCATAAGCTGAGTCACAATGCAGTCCCCAGCACACTTACAGAGAAGCATCCCTCATTCTTCACTGTCCTGGTATCTCTGGACACTTTGCAGAGCGAGAGCTTGTCACTGACTTCTTACAAGTCACGGGGAAGGTGGAGGCTTTGTGTGACTCTTGAGACAGAATGAAGTTTGATTTCTGTCATTGTGGTAAGCTAACTTCAGGTAGGAAAGTGTTTAGTTTAGCTTATAGATCACAGTCCATCAAAGACGGATATCAAGGCAGGGGCTTGAAGCAGAGACCGTGGAGGAACGCTGCTTACTGGCTGGTTTCCTGGCTCACATCCAGCTACTTCTCTTATACAGCCAGGGATGCCTGACTAGAGATGATACCGCCCAAGGGGAGCTGGGCCCTCTTACGTAGGTTATCAAGAAAACGCCCCGCAGACATGCCACAGGTCAGTCTGATGGAGGCGACTCCTCAATTAAGATCCAGATAATGGGGCTAAGACTCAGGAAGTGTGTTCTGCAGACAGAGTGACACTGAATGACAACTCTTTTTCCTGTCATAGGACAGGCTCCGGCTATGGGAGTCAAAGAAGACTCCCACGTGGGTGGGGGCTGAGATCACGTGACTCCTCGTCCTCGTTCTGGGCAAGACCTTCTGATTCTTAGCAAGTTGGGCCACCTTGTCGGGATAAAGCACTTGGTTAGGATAGCCACAGTCAGCTGCGCATGCTAAAACCTACCCTGTAGGCCCTAAAGCTGGGGAGGGGCCACAGATGTTTGGAGGCTCAGAGAAAGACTTGAGGGAGGCCACGCCCAGTGGAGCTGCCAGGTGCAGTGACAGCTTTACCAGGAGGGATCAGAAGTACTCTGATAATGCTAGTCTTCACTGAGATCTGCTCTCCCTGTCTCTGATTCTTTCTTTGTCTCCATCTCTCTCTGTCTCTGTCTTCCCCTCTCCTTTCCTGCTTTGGCTCTGACTTTTGTCAACTCTCTAAGTCTTTCTTCTTATTTTTGTTTTTTTTTCCGCATTTTTTTAAAAATAAGAATGTAGATTGCTAAACTGGGCAGTGGTGACGCCACCTTTAATCCCAGCACTCCGGAGGCAGAGGCGGGTGGACCTCTGAATTAGAGAGCGAATTCTGTGACAGCCAGAACTACACAGAGAAACCCTGTCTTGTAAAAACTAAAAACCGAAAAAAAAACCAAACAAACAAAAGAATGTCGATTCATGGGGTTGGATGGCCCAGGGGTTTCCAGCACATACACACATACGAGTCTTACAGAGGTTCCCAGAGCCCACATAGGCCTTTAACTCAAGCTCCAGGGAATCCAATACCCCTGGCTTCTGTGGGCTCCTGCACTCACATGCAAACACCACACACACACACACACACACACACACACACACACACACACACACACACACACACACACACACACACACACACACACTCACAACCGGCTTCCGTCTCCAGCGGATCTGACAGGGTCTTCTGGCCTCCACAGGCACCAGGCATGCTGTTGGTGCACATACATACATACATACGGGCAAAACACTCATATGCATAAAATAAAATTTTTAAAAATTGAAAGGAATGTAGATACTGAGTTTGAGAGTCTGGTTTTGTTTTGTTTGTTTTGTTTTTGTTTTTCTCTCTTTTTCCCCCCATATCTTCTCTTTGGAGATGAAGTTGGTAAAGAGAAAAGGCAAACGAGCCACTGGCTGCTCACTTGTACAGCATTGATTTCTGTGGGTGTCTGTACCCCCTGGCACCTACAGAGCAGTTAATCCACTGTGAGCCCCTCCCCCGCTTGCTTCTCTTGTTTTGTTTTTCTCTTGAGGTGTAAAAAAATGGAATAATTCATAAAGCAAAAACAACAGGAAGAAGGGAAAATTCCAGCTCCAATTCCATGCCTCAGAGGTGAGCACTGGCATCGCTTCAGCCAGGGGGGTGAACATAACTGATGGACAATGCAGGTTTCTTGCTCTTGTTGCAGGAGGAACGTTTGTGCACACACGTCCTTATGCATTGGCAGCCGCGGGTGCTGTGGGGTAGGTCCTAGTTGTAAGAAATGCGTCTGGATCATAAGGCATGAGAGTGTGAATTTTTCTTAGTAAGAGCAAATTGCTCTCCCCTAAAGTTGTGGGATTCAGGATTGCCGCGTTCACACGTGTGCATGTCTCCCTGCACCTAGCACTTGATGTCAGTCCTTTCTTGTTTCCATCTTGGTGCCGTCCGAGGTTTTATCTTGGGCTACAACACAGCTTCTCTCCGATGATTGCTTTGGTTTGGGAGGCTTTGCTGTATTTACAGCTTTTTTCCCTCCTTTCCCTTTGCGGCTTGCCTGACAGAATCTTTTGGTGATTCACACAATGAATTTACTTATTTATTATTTAGCAGAACTTGTTATGGTTGTAGATGTTAACCTTTACTGGCTGCCAGTGCTGTCTTGTAGCCAGCTCTCTCAGCAGTGCCTTTAACTACCTCTCATTTGAAGAATTAGGTTTTCCAGGTTGCTTCTGATGCTCAAAAAGGCTTTCTATAACCAAAGGTTGTAAAAGCATACCATTGTTCCCCTGCTACTTTTCTGCACTTAAAATTTTGCTTCTCCAGTCCAATAGAGATGGTATGTGAATTTGAAATCCAGTTTTGTTTTATTTTTTTTTCTTAATGAACAGCCATTTTCCTTTTTCCAAAAGACATTCCCTTCCCACGTTTTCATGAACACTAAATTACTACTTATCTCTCCAGAGCTCTTTTCAACATTATATATTTTTTTTCTGTATTTTTTCCCCACTATTTCTATTCCAGGCATGCAGCTTTCATTCTGTGATTTTCTAGACTCTTTAGTACAGCTCCTATCGTCTCATCGCTGATCATGTCGGATGTTTTGGCTCTTTGTACCCATGTGATGTTCTCCGGTGACTTCTGTGTATGCGTTGTCAATTAAACCTGTTGGCTCTAATGGAGGCTTGAAATGTTCCAGGCAAAATGCGGGGCAGATGCAGTAGTTTAAATACATGGCTCACTCTCCCAGGGGAACTCGAGGAGAAGCTGCTCCCAGAAGGAGAGAGCTAAACAGAGGGTCAAGGTGAAGCGACGGGAACAATGAGCAATCGGAAGACAGTCAAGCCTCAACCCCAGCGCTAGGTGTAGAAGACTTTGGCCGTAGAAAACACGCTGTCTGCTTAGGAAATGTACTCCAAATAGTCAGTTCGCCTTCTGTTCTAGCCAATGCCCTGATGACCCAGGGTGCCAGTTTCAAAAGAATGGCAGGTACAGGGTGATGATTATGAGAATGGGTCTGATGGATGTGTTGCCGAATGCTCCTTTACACTGTGTTAAGATGTGTCTGCTCTAGAATAATCCTTCTGCACACTCTGAAGACGTGCTGCTCTCGTTGTTAATAAAAAGCTGATTGGCTGATGGCTAGGCAGGATTTTCAGGGCAGAGAGAATGCTGGGGAGCTGGGGAAAGAAGGGCAGAGTAAGAGGAGATGCCATGAGACGCAGACCGAGTGGGATGGGATGTGCGTATGCGAGGTAAACGAGCCTCGGGGAAGTATATAGAGCAATAGAAATGGGTGGATTTAAGTTACAAGAGCTAGCCAAAAATAAGCCTAAGCTATCGGCTGGGCATTTATAGTTAATATTAGGTCTCTGTGTGGTTATTTGGGGGAGAGGCTGATGGGACAGAGCTAGTCAGTAGTCTAGACAGAAAAGTCCACCTACATGTGTCATGTGACTGGTTTAATGAAGAGCTGAATGGCTAATAGCTGGGCAGAAAGAAGTTAGGCAGGACTTCTGAGGGTAGCGAGGTGTCAGGAAAGGGGGAGTCACCAACTGGACGGAGAGGGAGCAAGGGAGCAAGACATTCAGGAGGACAGGTAAAAGTCGTAAGTCCCATGACAACACATAGATGAATAGAAATGGGTTAATTTAAGTTACAAGAGCTAGTGGGGTAAGCCTAAACTACAGGATGAACTTTTATAACTAATAAGTCTTTGTGTCATTTTTTCTTTTTGTAAGCTGGCAGCCCAAAGAAAACATCTATTACATGGATGTTCGTTAGACTGTACAAATAATGAACTACTGGCCTTAGTCCTAATCATCAAGACACCAATGATATCTGAGGGAACAGCAAATCTGTTGTTCAATCACATGAGAAATATGGCTGTATCATTATTTCAGTGAGCCTACAAAATAGTGGATTTTAAACAGCACACATAGAGGGCCTGAAACAGCTGAGTAAGGGAATTGAAGTAAATTGGTTTATACAGAGAGATAATTTTAATTTTTTGAAGATTTGTTTTCGTTTTATTTGAATGAGTGTCCACATGTATGTATGTACTCCATGTGTGTGCAGTGCCTGTAGAGGCCAGAAGAGGGCGTTGGATCCGCCAGAATTGCAGTTACAGATGGTTGTGAGCTGCCATGTGAGCCATCTCTCCAGCTTCTAAGAGATGATTTAAAAACGAGACCCTGAAGCCTTGGTCTTGCTGCTCAGTGATGCTTCAGTCAAAGTCACAAATTATGAGGGAGATCAGCTGTGCTATCTTCTTTTTCAGGCTCGCTGACTCTTCCCTTCTCCTAGGAGGATCCTTCTGCTCTCTGGACCCGGACCTATTGACATACGTGGATGTCCCTCAACACAAGCTGAAATGTCAGATAGTGTTGAAAGGCTTAGTAAAGGTCACCAGGTTTTATAGCTTTTAAAAAATATTTTTCCTTGAGATTTTCTAACGACTCCTCAATCTGTTTTTGTTCCAGAAAGCCCTGCAGTATCGCCCTCCTGAGAAGCCTTTTGCAGCTGCTTTGCACTTTCTCAGGGCTCTTCTCTGTTCCCATTGCAGCTTTCTCTCCATCCCCCCAATGTGCTTATTGCCTCCCTGCTGCCATGCATTCCAGCTGTGCATGCCTGGGTTTCTGCTCTTTTTGTTATTTCCAAGGGGCTTTAAAACAGCACAGCTGGTTTTGCCCTGCTGTCTTGTTTCATGGTTCTCCTGAAAGCCCCAGATCATCTTCTCCTTTGCCCTCCTTGATCCACACATATGTATAGCAATTTTATTATTCGAAATGTTTTTCTGCATTCTGTAGTTCCCCAAGTGACATATTTGCTCTTTCTTCCACTTCCAACCTCTCAGAGGACTGTGTTGTTCTGTGGTCAATGTTTTCTTGCCTCTTGTAGATTCTCATTAATGCCTTGCAATGTGATCTGGCTTCATTCCACCACAACTGATAAAAATCTTTCCACAGAGTCACCAAAGGAGCTAACCTCTAGATCAGCTACATTTTATCAACAAGTGTGATCATGCCTTTTTGTTTGTTTGTCTAATTTTGTTTTTTGGGTTTTTTTTTCATTGTTATCTTCTAAGCTGCAAAAACCCTTCATCCTAGGATTTCTGGTCCTTCTCTGTGTTTTATTTATTTACTTATTGTTTCCCATCTGTCAAAGTCAGGGGTTTTATTGACATGATATAAACACCAAGACAAAAAGGGCTTTTTTTTTTTTTTTTTGCTTACAACTCTCATGTCATGTCACTGAGGGAAGTCAGGTCAGGAACTCATGCAGGGCATGGACTGGAGGCAGGAGCTGATGCAGAGGCCGTGGAGGGGTGCTGCTTACTGGCTTGCTCCTCATGGCTTGCCTTGCTCAGCCTGCTTTCTTATGCAATCCAGGACCACCTTCCCATGGGTCATACCACCCACAGTGGGTTGGGGCCTCTCACGTCACTCATTAATCAAAAAATGCCCCACTGACTTGGCCACAGGCTAATCTTATGGAGGCATTTTCTCAAGTGAGAGTCTCTCTTCTCAGAAGACTTTAGTGTGGGCCAAGTTGATGGAAAAAGAAACCCGCTCACTATCTCTCATCCCCTCCATCTCCTCAGATGAAGACACAGAGCAGCATTTAACCCTTGGCTTTTAGTTGTTTCTCCTTTACTACCCTCATTTCATCCTGTATCTTGGAGTCAAAATTTCTGGTTCTTCAGTCTGTACCTTGAGCTTTGATTGTATATCTCAATGGGTACCCTTGACAAACACTCGCCAGGCAGTGGTGGTACACACCTTTAGTCCCAACACTCGGGAGGCAGAGGCAGGCGGATCTCTGTGAGCTCAAGGCCAGCCTGGTCTACAAGAGCTAGTTCCAGGACAGGCTCCAAAGCCAAAGAGAAATTCTGTTTTGGAAAACAAAACCCAACAAGCAAACAAAAAAGACAAACACTCAACACCCTACTTAACATTGAATTCATTTTTTTCTATATAAACCATACTTTATGTACTTAAGTATAGTTGTGGGTCTGTTTTTTTTTTATCTTCAGTCAAGCAGTTCTTAATTTTCTATCCTCTCCAGACCTCCATATTCAGGTGTCTCTCCCTTCTTCATTTTTGCATTTTTTACCAAGCGAGGCATGAGGCTTTCTTAATTTGTTGTCCAGGTTACTATGGCTTCTTTCCAGATGATCTTATAGATTCTGGTATCGTCTTTTTCAGCCAATTCTGTAAACCACTGCCAAATTAATTGACTGGCTACTTAAAATTGTTGTCTCTATTAGAAAACTCAAAGCAGGGCAATTTCTCTTGTCTCCTAACTTCTCGGTGTCATTAACAAATTAAAGAACTTATTTTAGACTTGGTCCTGATTCTCTATTGTCTTTAAGAACAGGGATGCATCTGCCTTAATGATGAGCGCCTCCTGGTCGCATGACTTACCACCGACTCTGTGAGCTTGCTGCTGCGGACAGAAATGCATTCCCATGGAGGGTGAAGGTCTGTGATTGGTGAACTGAGAACTTGTCAGGATGACATTTTGCTAGAATCAAGAAAAAAAGCCTTATGTTCCCTTGGCTGTAGGGCCCCTGCGGTCCCAGGTCTGAGGAGACTGGCTGAAGGGATGGGGATGATGGAGAAGCAGATGATCAGGCTGTTGACCAGGTTTTCCAGTTTCACATGTGTACTGTGTGATGTGTACGTGTGCATCAGGCAATCACCCTCCATTGCTCTTCCACCTTATTCATTAAGACAGGGCTTCTCAATAAAGCCCAGGGATTTGCGCAATCTTCCTATCCAGCTTGCTCCGGCTGTAATTACAGGTAGGCCATGATGCCCATGTGGCATTTATGTGGGGCTTTTGGGGATTCAAACTCGGGTCCTTGCACTTGTAGAACAAGCCATTTAACCACAGAGCCACCTCTCCATCCCCTACTGACCTCAGTTTACCTGTTGAAAATAATCTCATCACCATGACCAAAATCAATGAGCAAAATTTACTGTGTCTTTTCCTTTGTTGTGGTTGTAACATTTTCTCTATATTCAGAGAAGAGCAATAGTCTCTCACAGTATTTCAAAATGCAAGGTATTTGAAGGCTACATGTTACAGAATTAAAATAAAATACTATTGTTTCTCCATTTTGTCATTCTTATCTCCTAAGCAGAAAAAAAAACCCACCTTAGCCTGGATTTCTGTGCTTCTCTGGTTGATTGATTGATGGATTTGCTTCCTGTTTTCCTTCACGAACCAATCTCCCCAAACATGAGAAGGAACACAGGAGTCTTTACTCATATTATGGGAGTTCAGAACTTAATAGGCACAAGAATAAACTCAATAAACAGGAAATTCTGGAAATCAAGGGTTGGAGAGGTGACTCAGCAGCTGTGGATGCTTGTTGCTCTTACAGAGAACTCAGGTTCAGTTTCCAGCACCCACATGGCTAACAGGCAGCTGGAACTGTGGCTCCAGGGGGTATAGTGCCATCTTCTGGCCTCTGTGAGTAGCGACACATGTGCTATACATACATACATGCAGGCAAACACATCCATGAAATAAAAATAAATCTGAAAAAAAAATCTTTAAAAGAAAATTCTGGAAATCAAGATTAATTACCACAGAATGGCGTTTGTTTCGTTGAATTAGCTGTGCTGTGGGCCCCCCCCCATCAAGTTTGGTAGCCTCAGGGTTCATCTATGTATATTCATAGACCACATGTCTCCCTTGCAGATGAGTTTCAAATGGGAAGCTTTTAATCACCGCTATGAGAGAATTTCCCTTTTCTTATATTGCTGGTAAAAGCTTTCTTTTTCTTTTTAAACCAAACAAAAACAATAGATGGAGTCTGCTCTGAGCAAGCAGACTAAACTTCAGCCCCAACTGTTTTCCTCAAGACTCATGAAGCCTTGGGTCTGGATGCTGCAGGCAGACGTGCGCTACTTCATCTCCGGGTGGGAGGGGGTGAGTGGGAAGGCAGTAAGTTTTTTTTTAATTGCTCAGGTGTCATTGTTTGTTCATGTCACATTTATTGAGATATCAAAATGCCACACTGAACAGAATAGCAGCGTCTTTGTTCCTGTCGGGCGACTGCATCTCACTAAGCACGGACGCTAGCTGGGGTTGAGAATATTCCATCGAATATGGGAATGCATTTACAGTAGCATCTCAGCTATAACACTTCAGCCTCCACTGACTTTCGGTTTGTATGGATTTCGGAGACCATCATTCTCCGGGTGCCTGTACTCTGCCAGGATGTTACTCATCCCTCTGTGGGCGGGTGGCAGAGGCTGAGTTGTAACTTACTGAAGCCGAGGGTGGGATCCTTTGTTTTTCTGGGCTTCCCATTATGAACCCACCTTCGCGCACATTTTTCCTTTGAGTTTTATGATGCTCCGTCACAAACACAAGTTCACAAATCACATGCATGCATATGTATATGATGTATGTATACATACATACAGAGAGGCATAATAGAGACTATGGCTTGGAACTTCTGTGAAAAGGGCTTTGAGAGAACTGGGAACAATGTGCTGTCTCTATTTCATTCTAGGCATGGGGATGGGTAGGGTAACTTTGCCTCCACAGTGAGTATGTAGGGGGGCTAGAGGTCTCCCACCCAGCATTCCTGCACAGGGGCCCCACTTGCTAAGTCAGGACTGGAAACTGAAACGTGAATAGTCATAAGAAAGATGACGACAGATAATAAATGGGATTCGGTGTCGTGGCAGTTGAAATCTGAATGGTTTTTCTTTCTTTCAGAAAACAACCCACCGCTACAAATTCACCAGAGAATTCAGTGGGATCTACTTAAGAAACTGGTGATTAAAGGGTTAAAAGATAACAAGGAGAGGGGAGGAGAAGGGAGAGGGAAGGGAAGGGGAGGGGAGGAGAAACAGAAGTCCCATTCAAGCCATAAATCTAAGACCCACTGTGTGTTTTTGAAGGCTTCCCAGGTTGGAGTCCGAAGCCGGGCCAACTCTTGCCTTCTCGGATGGGATGGGGGAACTCCCTCATCAGAGGAGACCGCCAGAACTCTCTCAGACTCAGCCAAGTTCCAACGTGAATTCCCCACCCGGCCTTCCAACTACCTTCAGACACCAACAACACTCTCTAGGGATGTCATCTGGAAGCTTCCCCTGGGTAGAAAACTCAGAATGGGAGAGATGGGAAAGCAGGTGTTTCCCCTGTGATTCTAAACGCCGTGGAAAGTTGGGCAGTCGCCTCTGTTCGCCATGAACACCAGTCCCAGGAAGGCAAAGGGAGTGGGCATGGGGGAGTGGGCGACGTGGGAGCATCCCAGGTTGAAGGATATGGGATTGTAGGATGCAGGATGTGGGATATGGGATGTGCGATGCGCTGCTTCCGGAGATGGGTGCAGCAGGTGCCTATTCTCCGACGTTCCCAAGGACACCAGCGGTGCTCTCTCTGGCACCCTGGCTGTCTGAGCCCCTGTCCCCCCCCCCCCAGCCCGTACCAGACCTGGGGGGCGGCGCCTGCTCAGGGTAATCATTGTCCGCCGGGCGGGGGGAGCGGGGGTGGGCACCGCGGGGGGCGGGCAGCGGGGCGCGGGCATAAAGGGGCGCGGCGCGGTGCCCTCCCGTCTCTCTCAGCATGCCAGCCCGCGCCCTTCCTCGCCGCCTGCCGCGGCTGCTGCTGCTCCGTCTGCTGTCGCTGCATTTGCTGCTGCTCGCACTGCGCGCCCGTTGCCTGAGCGCTGAGCCGGGTCAGGGCGCGCAGACCTGGGCTCGCTTTGCGCGCCCTCCCGCCCCTGAGGCCGCCGGCCTCCTCCACGACACCTTCCCCGACGGCTTCCTCTGGGCGGTGGGCAGCGCCGCCTACCAGACCGAGGGCGGCTGGCGACAGCACGGTAAAGGCGCGTCCATTTGGGACACGTTCACCCATCACCCCCAGGTCACCCCGGGCGATTCCCCGATCGCCGTGGCGCCGTCGGGTGCCCCGTCGCTTCCTCTGCCCTCCACTGGAGATGTGGCCAGTGACAGTTACAACAACGTCTACCGCGACACGGAGGGGCTGCGAGAGCTGGGGGTCACTCACTACCGCTTCTCCATCTCGTGGGCGCGCGTGTTCCCCAATGGCACCGCGGGTACCCCTAACCGCGAGGGGCTACGCTACTATCGGCGGCTGCTGGAGCGGCTGCGGGAGCTGGGCGTGCAGCCGGTGGTCACCCTGTACCACTGGGATCTGCCGCAGAGCCTGCAGGACGCCTATGGCGGCTGGGCCAATAGAGCCCTGGTTGACCACTTCAGGGATTATGCCGAGCTCTGCTTTCGCCACTTCGGTGGCCAGGTCAAGTACTGGATCACCATTGATAACCCGTACGTGGTGGCCTGGCACGGGTACGCCACCGGGCGCCTGGCCCCGGGTGTGCGGGGCAGCTCCAGGCTCGGGTACCTGGTTGCGCACAACCTACTTCTGGTGAGTGCGAGGGGGCCAGGCAGGGGGCGACCTTTGGGGACAGAGGGCCTCAGAAGTGCCGGGGCCACTTTCAGGAAGCCACACTTGAACCTCATTACGGGGTCTCAAAGGACTTGCACCTCGTAGGGGGACACCCCTCAGCAGCTCCGGGCTCCCCTTCAGAAGTGGAGTTAGAACCTGGAGGGAAATCCCGCGGTACGCACGAGCGGTGGGGCCCTTAGATAAGGGCACAGAACTCTGTCTAGTGAGGAAGGGAGCAAGCGCCTTTCCTTGGATGTTCAGCGAAGTTCCTAGAGGTAAGGGCGGGGAAGATTTATTAGAAGTAGCTGCGGGGACAGAATGAAGAGGCGAAAGTAACAAGTTTGTCTACAAACTGTAGACAGGCATTGCAACCTGCTATAGAACTCCGTGTTAATCCAGTAAAACCTGTCTTGCTAGAGGCACAAGGTTACTTTGCATATAGTGCAAAGGTGTCTAAACCTCATCCCTAAACTGTTTGCGATTAAGCTGTGTTTAGAGGTCCCGTCTGAGGCAGGATAGGATAGGGAACTGACTTGCCTCCACCATCAGTGGTTACCATCGAACTGAAGACTCCCTTTACACACTACAGGATGAGCATAAAAACACGGGGCCGACTACAGCATGTGGCTTCACCAACATCTGTGTGTCACAATGCTGTGTCTCTAGTTGAAGGGATTCCTCACGGTCGGAGGAGTTACCAGGTTTCGCAAAGTGGTTCTGAATACCTTGAAGATAAAGGCTAGCTCTAAACACTTTTTAACCAGACAGGCACTTCAACCTGCTAAGCTACAGCGTCCGGCCTGTTCTAAACACTTTTAGTCGAAGCCTTAGACAGTTGAGGCAGAGCAGCGCTCCTCTGTTGCTTCGACTCCCTGCCATCAGCCGCTGGTAATGCGATCTGGGCTTAAAGGGAATTGTATGCCAGCCTCACAAAATCTGAGTTTGCAGTGGTCTTGGTGTCAGGTAGGTGTGTATCTTTTCACACTGGCACTGGCACTTTTAGAATCGTTACTCCTAAGTGTTGTCAAGGGAACCAGCAAGCCCTGAAACAAATCAGCTCAGTGAACAGATTAGTCTAGAAAAACTGGGGATGGGGCGGGGGGGTGCTATACCACTTTTTGAAGACAAAAACAAATTATCAGTTCCAACTAGAAACAGATTAGGATCCACTCTTTAAAATTTAAATCATGCAAATTCTAGGGTTTGTTTTTTTTTTTTTTTTTTTTTTTTGAATACAGGTAATATTCTGTATGCCTGCGGAAGTGGGCAGTTAGTTGCCATTTACATTCGGGTGGTTAGTTGCCATTTACAACATGAAGGATGGCTCGGACACTCTCTCCTGCTCCCTGTCAGTCCCGGGTTTAGCTTTGCAGTTGTAATTCTTGAGGAATTACACAAAAATGCTGCCAAACACTAACTGTCCTTTGCAGAAACGAGGTGGACTTTGTAGCCGTGAGAAATTAGTAACCGGCCAGCACGCGGCCCATTTTTGCTGATGCCGCACATGGAACCCCAGTGGCTGTAAAATATTAATTTTACTTTTAAAAAAATGCCTTTGGGTTTAGAATTTAGTCATCCCGCTACCTTATTTAGAAGTGAGGGGTCGCGAATAAATGCCATTGTGTAAGATTATTTTATTGAGCTTTGGGTGCCGTTTCTCTGTGCTTGTGTGATGGGGAGGGAGAGCTTCACTTTATCTGAAAAAGTCTAAAGGTGCAGATTTTGGTAATGAGATCTTTTGGTTTAGACACTGACGGTTTTGGAAAAAGTTAGAGGCCCCGAGCCCTTGGAGTAATTAATTTGTTTTTTAATGTGGAATGCTGGGGAAGGATCCCGTGAGCCAACATCTCTCCCCTGTGCTTCCGCTAGTCTATAGGTGGGCTTTGGAGACTATGGAAGTGGATGGAATCTCCACTTTATAGGGATTGCAGAACCACTTGCTGATGAGTTAGTTGGAGAGCCTGAGTCTGGGCAAACTTCCTGCAAATTTGGAGGCCCTGCTCACAGTGGGGGTCTCTATACATTCTTTGGCAGCTTCCTGGTGTGAACTTGGACTTTGGCTATTGTGTGGGATGGGATGAAAGAAGGTGCTCCTTGCAGAGCATGGAGCTGGCTACTTTGCTCGTCAGAGTTCTACAACAGAATATGCCTTCTTCCTCTGGCTGGCAGTCAGACATCTCAGTTTTTATGATTCTCCTGAGGTACATTTCTTGATACCACAGCCACCCCCTCCCCCCACCGCCAAAGTCTGTTGCTGGGGAGTCTTACCTGAGGGTGCCTCTGAGATTTGGTTATGCCTATGAATTTCTGGGAGGTCCAGAACCAAGTTGAAGGTACGTTTAGCTCCACCTCCTCATTTAGAGGGGATCGCTTAGGCGTGTTGATATCAAAGGTCACATCTTGACTTTGCTACCACATCTTGTTTCTGAACCATTGCTCTTGCTTTCTGGAATCAACTCCTAAGCTCGGGTTTTCAGACCCTCACCGTCTCATGGCTTCTGTTGCTGTGACAATCGAAACCCCTGACCCATAGCAGCTTGGAGTGGAAAGGGTTTTGGTTTTGTTCAGCTTGTAGCTTGTAGTCTGTCATTCAGGGAAATCAAGGCAGGAATCTAGAGGCAGGAGCTGATGCAGAGGTCATGGAAGGGTGCTGCTTACTGGCTTTTTCCTCATGGCTGCTCAGCCTGCTTTCTGATAGCACCCAGGATCACCTGCCCAGGAATGGCACTACCTACAGAGGGCTGAGGACTCCTGTACCCATCACCAAATAAGAAATGCCCCATAGGCTTGTATACGACCTGACCTTACAGAGGCATTTTCTCAGTTGGGGTATCCTCCTCTTAAATGACTCTAGCTGGTGCCAAAAAAATCAGCCATCACACCCATTCTCCCCTGTGTCTTTTCTTGGTACCCTAGGCATTCCTTTTGTCTTTAGAGTGCCTTCTTCACGTGCCTGGGTCCAGAGCTCTGTCTTATAGCCTCCCATTGGGAAGCCCTCCATGTGAGTCTTGGGACCCCCAACCCCTGCAATCCCGAGCTGCCATATTCAGTCTCCAGCTGGGACCTTTCTGAGCATCTGGCCCTGATAGTTTTGTCCACTTAGCTAGTAGGCAAGGCAAGGCAGGCCACAAGCAACATGCCCCAGATCAAACTCCCTTTTTCCCCATCTGTCTTAATTACAATTTCTATCGCTGTAAAGAAACACTATAACCATAGCAACTCTTATTTAAAAAAGAAAAAACACATTTCATTGCGATGGCTCACTTACAGTTTAGAGGTTCAGTCCGTTATCATCGTGGTAGGGAGGATAGTGGTGTGCAGGCAGACATGACGCTGGAGAAGGAGTTGAGAGTCCTACATCTTGCAGGCAACAGGAAGTCAACTGAGACACTGAGTAGCATCCAAGCATAGGAAACCTCAAAGCCCACCCACACTCTGACACACTTCCTCCAACAAGGCCACACCCACTGCAACAAAGCCACACCTCTTAATAGTGCCACTCCCTGTGAGGTTATGGGGACCAGTTACATTCAAAGGGCCACATCTTCTCTGTTTGATACTCTGCTCTTCTAGTTGGTCAGGCGCCAATTCTAACTCTTCCCTTTTCCCTCCCTCCCTCTTTCTGTCCCTCCCCCCTCTCCTGGGGAGTGGATCCAGAGCCTTGAATTTGCTAGACAAGCACTGTACCCCACTGAGCTGTATCTATGATATGACTGGGGCTCAGGCTACCCTTGGGTTTGCCTCAGTAATGCCCTGGTTTAATCCCTTGCTCCCTGCCATGTAGCCCTGATGGGTCTGAAGGAGCGCCATTGTGTGTGAAGAGTACAAATCCCTGCTTGCTACAGTCCTGCCTACTCCCTACGAACCACTTTGCATGCTCCTTTGGTCTCTCACTTGAACGTCATTTCTTCCTTCCTTGGCATCCCATGATTCTTCGGTGCCTCTTAGCAGGTTAGTTCCCCACCCCACCCCATTAGCTGGTCAATTTCTTAAGCAAGGAAACCTTGTTCCCTTTATCTGCTTCTTTCGTAAGTGTTGACCTAGGGCTGGAGAGATGGCTCTGTAGGTAAGAGCGCTTACTGCCCTTCCGGAGGACCAGGGTTCAGTTCCCAGCACCCCCAGGAAAGCTCATAATGGCCTGTAACTCCAGTTCTAGGTGATCCAAAGCCCTCTTATGGCCTCTGTGGGCTCCTACATGCCAATCATTCACATAAACTTGGTAAGAGCACACACAAATAAATGGAAAATAAATCTAAAAACAACAAAAAAAAAACCACCCCAAACCAAAAACCAACCTAATTTTCTCTTGGTGGGTACCGAGTTGCATCCCAGCTGCCCAGTAGCTTAACTTTGCTTTTATTACTTTACTCTTGGGGAGCTGCTCCTTGTGTCCGGGTGCCTAGCCATCTTCTGGTGGGATGGGGGACCCCCCCCCATCTGGCAGGTAAAATCTGGCACTCAGGAGTGAACTGCTGAAGGTCATTGCCATGTGGCTCCATTGTAACCACTTTCATTTAGAAGTTGTCAGAATTCTCTCTACTGCACCATGAAGATGTTTCCAGAATGGGGTGAGTGGTGAAGTCTGCGTTAACCTGAGTGAATATTGGGGAAAACTTTGTCATACAGTTCAATTTTTATCCCCTAGTAATTAATGTGCATGCATTCACATGACACACAACATGCATGCATTCAAATGACACACAACGGGCATGCATTCAAGTGACACACAAGGCACATGCATTCAAATGACACACAACATGCATGCATTCACATGACACACAATGTGCATGCATTCAAGTGATACACAACGCTCATGCATTCAAATGACACAATGTATAATGTATATGCATTCAAATGACACACAACCTGCATGCATTCAAATGACAGACATCGTGCATACAAATGACACACAACGTGCATGCATTCGCATGACACACAATGTGCATGCATTCAAGTGATACACAACGCTCATGCATTCAAATGACACAATGTATATGCATTCAAATGACACACAATGTGCATGCATTCAAGTGACACACAACGTGCATGCATTCACATGACACACAATGTGTACTTTCAAGCCACACTTCAGGAATTTCCCTCTTATTAAAATGCCTTTGGAAGTATCAGCCGGGTTGAAGGTTAATATATTTTATAGAACGTGGCTGAATTCCGTGTGCATTTAATCAGAAACAGTTAAACTGCCTGTCAAGGCCCTTGAGTCTCTCTGCATACCTGATTGAACACAATGTTCTCTGGAGACTAAAGTCAAGTCCTAGATAAAGAACTAGTGAAATAATTTTTGAATCATACCAGTGTTCTTAAAATGTCAATTGTGGGGTTGTGGAGATGGCTTAGTGGCTGAGCGCACACACTGCTCTTGCAGAACCTCAATTGGTTTGGTTTCCAGCACCCACACTGGGTGACTCACAACCCCTTGCGACTCCAGCTCCAGAGGGGTCCAATGCCTCCTGCCTCCTCAGGCACAGGCGCAGGCAATAACCCCCACTCCCACATATACATAAGTAGAACGTAGTGGAAACAAATTGTTAAAATCTCGGTTGTTTGGAGGTAAAGAGAAAGAGGAAATGTAAACTGCTAAGAGCTTAAGTAACCCCAGTGATGTCAGTGTCCATTTGGGGGGGCACAGTGAGCACTCGGCCGCCTTAGCAGAACCGCAGTTAGCTAAACTGTAGTCAGCCATGGCTTCTGGACCCTCAAGACCTAAGTCAATCCACCGTCTCTAAAATACCATTGTTCTGTAGCACGCTTTGCGTAATTCACTTGTGGGGAAGGGGCTTTATTTCCCTGAATACCGTTCTCAAAGCATCTAGGTGAAGGGTGGGAATAGAATGCATGCCTGCTGGGAGGAGGCGAGGCAGAGAGCAGGAGCAGCAGGTGCCCATGATTATCGCATGCTCTGACATCTGCATCCTCTGCAGAAAGCCCCAGGAGTTACAACGCACACTTACATGGGCCACAGTGAGCTTTTATGTGTTCCTGTGCTGTGCTGGTGCTTTTGGCATGACGTTAGTTATTGCTGCGTCTTGGGATACAGTCTTACTCACCTTCTAAAGACCTAACGCTGTTGACACAATGCATTCACATGACACACAACATGCATGCATTCAAATGACACACAACGGGCATGCATTCAAGTGACACACACAATTTGTGAGTCAGAAGAGACAGACTGCTCACGCTTGTGATTCCTTGAGGTGACAATCTGTATGTAATATTTCTATTTTTTTTACAATCTGTATGTAATATTTCTATTTTTTTTTGAGATTTATTTTCTGTGTATGAGTGTTTTGCCTGCGTGTATGTTTGTGACCACGTGCATGTCTCCTGCTGTCAGAGATTGGAAGAGGGTCTCAGATCACCTGGGACTGGAGTCATGGATGGACGTGAATTACCACGAGGGTGCTAGAAATCAAGCCTGGGTCCTGTGCAAGAGCAGCAAGTTACCTCTTGAGCCATCTCTCCAGCCCCTCACTTAACTTCTTGGAACGTAAACCACTTAACAGAATGAAGTCATTTTAGAGGTTATTTTAATAGGATTTTACCAAAGACTTCTTTGAATCTTTGAAATACTCTATTTTCATATATAATGTATTATTAGCAGGTGTCTTGTTGGTCCTAGGTTGGCGGACACATTGTGCTGTAAGGTCTACAGAAAATAACATAAGTATTTGGTGAGGTGTGTCTTCAGACTCTGAAACGATTGTTTGACATGTGGCTGTCAGAATAGCATCCATGAGCGAGCACCACTGTGGCCTAATAGATACTTTTCAAGCTGAGAACAGTAAGGGACATAGAATTTAAATGTGGCGATCCTATCAAATTTATTTCCACGTCAGTAAGTGCCTTTTTGGTTTCTAAGCAGAATGGCAGAATGGGGAAGGGTCTGGGAAATTCATGTCAACCTTCCTCCCTCTAACTTCTGCAGGATAGTCAATGGAAATCCATGTCAACCTTCCTCCCTCTAACTTCTGCAGGATAGTCAATGGAAATCCACGTCAATCTTCCTCCTTCTAACTTCTGCAGGATAGTCAATGGAAATCCATGTCAACCTTCCTCCCTCTAACTTCTGCAGGATAGTCAATGGACCTCTTCAGTTGCCTCTGAGTTTCTTTCATCTTTTGTTTTGAATTGACACCTGCTGTCACAGAGCTCAGTCCCTGGTTATCTGTTTACCTTCCTAAATGAATAAAATAAATCATGTCAGCATAGGGCAGCGGCTGTTGGGGAATGCTTGTCGTCCTCCAAAACTCGGGTTGAGTTGATTGCTGCTGTGGTAGGTGGAGCCTGGTGGGGGGCTGTGGCCAGGGGAGTGGGTGAGGCACCCGAAGATTGGATCTGTTGCGAAAGAGCACTTGACCTCCGCTTGCTGTCTTTCCTGGTACGGTCTCTGCCACGTGGACCCCTTTTTCCCATGATGCACTGGGAAGGCTGTATGCAGCTCCTTGATCGCGGCCTTCTGAACCGTGAGAAGTCACTTTTCTTTAAAAGAATGACCTAGACCGATATTGTTATAGCAACGGAAAATGAGCAGAGGATTAGCTTTCTAAATATTTGAAAAGGCCAGTGTGTGCTTCCTAAGTGTTTCCTCAGTGTGCTAAAAAGTCTGCTTCAAGATGCTGGGATTTCCCCGCCTCCCCCCTCCACAATTAGGAACTTTTCCCCAGAGCTTCCAGCAGTAGCAGGAAGGGGTGGGGCTGAATTCAAGAGCACACGTGTAAACGCTGGTTGGGCCTCTCCATTGACTGACCCATTAGCAAGACACGGAGGCGCAGAGACAGCAAAGTAGACCAAAAAGACCGTCTGCATGGTCTGGCTCCACCCCTACCCATAGCGCTTCACCAGAGGAGGTGATGGATGTGGGCGACAGGACATGGAATCAGAACAGGCTCCCTCAGAGAACACTGACTCGTGGCGCCATGTGCATTTATAGCTCTTTCTGTGGGCCTATGGCTCTTTCTGAGGGCTGGCACCTCTTGCCTCAGTGGGCAAGAGGCCATTGTAGAGCCTTTGGGGACACTATCCCCACCCCTGGTTCCACTTCTCTCTGAATCCCAACCACAGGCCCTCTCCCTTCAACCCTTTCTCCACCGGCTGTTCCAAATTCTCCCACAATGCTGCGTGCTTCTCTATACCCCTGGAAGGCTTGCTTGCCTTTTAGTGTGTGCTCTGGTGTGCACATCCTGAAGCCAACAGCATGACTCTTTCTTACTGTCTGATGAGCATGGAAGATTCCCAGTCTAACTGTATGTAACGTGGGATTGTGGGGGAAGTGCAGATAGTCGGGAGGCTTCGCACCTCTTGCTGAATGCCCAAGCCTGTGTTCCCTGACATAGGACAACAGGCTCCTTTTTCTTCCACTCTGCCTTTCACTCTGGGAGGGGCTGGGTGCAGTGTGGCAGGGGTTTTAAAGTGACCCAAGAGGGACAAGGGAAGACTGCTGTCCTTCCTCACTTACAGAGGATTAGGGAGCTGCAACAACTGTCAGGCAGTCACACTAGAACCCTCAAGGCCTTAGGAGAAATAAGTAGGGATGACAGTAGGGACACCAAGGGAGACAGGCCAGTTTTGACAGGTAGGAGGGGAGTGGTTAGGGAAAACTATGCAGGGGAGATCAAGGGCTGCCAGGCTCTCTGTGGAGGCTGCTTTGAGCTTTCGGGACCAGGCTGTATCTGTTGGGTGGGAACTACTCAGTAGCAACGAGAAGAGCCCCAGAAGAGCCCCAGAACGTCGTCAGATGACCACAGCTGAGCTCCCAGAACACTGCTTGTACCTAAGTAGCGCGCGAGTCCTATGTGGGCGGTGTGTGCCAGACAGACCAAGTAGACAGCAGGCAGTGGAGGCCTGCGAGGCAGCCCCTCACTGCCAAAGGCAACGGTTCACTTGAGGCTCAATATTTGGAAACCATGGGTGGAAAAGGACCAGAAGCTGGAGGGATGGGGCCTGGGGATCTTCAAGGTGTCTTGCCATATTTGCCGGGCAGAGCTGAGCAGGGGTCCAGGTGCCCACAGCTTTCTGTTCTGGTAGTTTTAGCTGCCACCTCACTGAGACACTCACTCTAGACAGCTAAAATCCTCTCAGGCTCTTCAGTCCCCATGCGCTGCTGTTAAGGCAGGCTGTGCCTGTCGTCTCCTGTGGGCATTTATCTTTGAATTCACAATCTAACTAAATGCCATCGAGACAAAGCTTCCCATAGGTGGAAACATGCTTTTTGTTGTTGTTGTTGTTTGTTTGTTTAATTGGAAATAATAGAAATGTAGGAACATTTCTGGAGCAGCATAAGGAATAGTGCTATATGGATTTGGTGGAATATTCTTAGCTGGCTGTTGAGACAGCGACATTGGATCAGAATGCCGCCCATGGTCCACTGTGAGAAGGAAAGAGCTGGCGGCTCTCCCACAATATCTTCTGCATCTCTGCCGTAGAGATGTGCATGAGTAGTGCTGGGCCCTCCACAGTTCTCTGACTTTTCCCAGGAACCCCTCCTGGCACACAGATCCAAGAGTAGAGTAGGTCTTTCCATCTGTCCCCTCCAAATACTGTACTCCCCACTGTTTGGTTCTGGTCAGCTGATGCAAACCTGCGTACTCAGGAAGAGAGATTCTCAGTTGAAGAATTGTATACTCCGGATTGGCCTGTGGCACGTCTGTAGGGCATCTCCTTGATTGCTAATTGAGATAGGAGGCCCAGCCCACTCTGGGCAGCACCATCCCTATGCAGCTGGTCCTGGGCTGTAGAAGGAAGGTATCTGAGTGAGCCAGGGATGGGGGAGGGGAAGGGAGAGGGGAAGGCAGTGGGAGTGTAAAGCCAGTAAGCAGGGTTCCTTTGTGGTCTCTGCTTCAGCTCCTGCCTTGACTTCCCTCCATGACAGACTGTAACCTATCAGCCAAACACACTTTTCCTTCCCCAAGTCACTTTTGGTCCCTGTCTCATCACAGCAACAGAGAAGGGGATGAGGACAGTTTCTGAGAAAATATCAACGTGTTGAAATGGTTTGCTTCTCCCCAGCAGGTGTCTGGCTGGAAGGGAGGGGCCATTCAGATGGTGGGTGTGGAGAGTGAGGTGTGCCCTAAGGTGTCCCTGCAGCCTGCCCTGGAGCCTGCCTGTCGGTGTCCAAGCTCTCAGGAGTTTCCTCTCATGAGTGCCCCACCAGCCAGCTCCCAAATAATGACATGGAGACTTATTATTAACTGTGAAAGCTTGGCCTATAGGTTAGGATTGTTCCGAACCAGCTCCTAAAACTTAAATTAATACATTTATATTAATCTATATTCTATCAGGTAGCATTACCTCTCTTCCATCTTGCATTCCTGTTTCCTCCTGTGAGCCTAGATTCTCCTCCTCTTCCTTACTTTTCCTGGAAATCCCATCTATCCCTCCTGCCTAGCTATTGGCTGTTCAACTTTTTACTACACCAATCACAGCAAATATATCGTCACACGGTGCATAGATATCTCACAACACACGAGGCCCATGGGCTCAGACTTAGGATTTGCCATGACTAATGGGACGGTGTAAATGTGATGGGAACAAAAGCTTATGGCTGTGTATGCAAGAGAGCTCCCACCAGGGGTTTTCTCTCCTTAAGGTCAGCTTCTGGACTGTGAAGTGCCGTCATGTCAATTGCAGTGGCTTATTCATTTTATTTCTGGTTACTTCTCCGAGAATTTCATGCAGTATATTTTGATCATGTTCATGCTTCTCCCAAACCCTCCCTGGAGCCCCTTTCCAAATCAAATCAATTTCGTGTCCTTTTTTTAATAGTTAAAAACATTATAGAAAAACTCATCAAGTCCAATGTGTGTTGCCCAAATACTCGGTGTGAGCATCCACTGGAGTGTGGTCAACCTCTTAGCGGACGTCCTCCTAAAGAAACCCCATTTTCCCTGTGCTATCAGCTATCAGCTGCTGATAGCTCCTGAACTAGGCGTGGGCTTCATGCCTCCCTTCTCCTTGCTGGGACTTTTTCTGGCTTGGCCTTGTACAGTTCTTGTGCATGTTGTCCCAACCACTATGAATTCCTACCTGCAACTGCTCTGTTGTGTTGGGAAAAACACAGCTTCATTGTAGTCACCTACCAATCCTTTGTGTGGTCTTGAGCTCCCTCTTTGGAGAGAGTAGCCGCAAGCCAGGTCACTTTTCAAAGTCCTGAAAAGTGTGGATTGTGGTGGATGGGTGGGGCGTGGTTTCAAGTACTCACCTCAGCTAAATGCACAATGAAGGGGTGAGAAGAAAATCTATGGAAACAGAATGAGTGCATTACTCACAGGTTCCAGAGATGGAAGAGCAGGAAGCTGGTGCTAGTCTGGAGGTGATGGGGGATCAACTAGAGAGCAGAAAGGGAGAGGGGAGGGAGGTGGGAGCCGAGATAGGAGTCACAGTGCCAGTGAGAGAGCTCTTTATCAAGGCCCCTGGGCATCAGTCCCGAGGCTTCCCCGTGGGAGTCGTGGATTGTCTAGTTAAGAAAGCACAAATGTAGCACTGTTTGCTTGTGGGTTTATCATGGCCAGCGTGTTGGGGAGCCTGGGAATTTGGGTGGGTGGAATGAGACATTACCTACGCAGGGTAGAGAACTTTAATCTAGGCCACAGGTGAAAGGGCTTGACTGGGTTTCAAATAACTTGTATCAGATTACAAATGATTACCATGGCAGCAACCGCGATTTACAGCAGGCTTTATGATACTGGGCAATCAAGGCGTATCTGGTGCGTTCCAGCTCCACTGGAAACCCACTGCGTAACAGAAGAGCATATCGAAAGAAGGGCCTCGCCACACTCAGTCCACAGGAACCAAAGAAAACAAACCTTTGTTATTTTAGCCCTCTAAATCGGAGGCATTAATACTTCACATTATAACAGTAATAGAAAGAACAGGAAACAATGAGGCGATGATTCAAAACTGTCCTAGAACTGAGGACAGGAGAGTCCACATTGATGTGCTGTCTTAGGGTGGGCATTGCAGAACATAGCTGATGCAGTGTGGCCAAATCCTTCCTGCCAGGGACCCAACAGCCTTTTTACTCAGTGAGTTATAAGAAAACTGGCTTCCATTGGGAGCTGAGCGAGGGATTAGGACTTTTGGCCATGTGGTTCCCTGTGGAACCTCTTTCTAATTCTCCAGTGTATTAGTCACCACTGTTGCTGTGGTACAACCCCCAGATTCTGGAGGAAATTTACAGCTCCAGGGGAGAGCCACATGGGTGAGGGGAGTCTGGCGGCAGGTTACTGCAGCAGGAAGCTCAGAGGTCACCTCTTCAACTGCAAACACGAAGCGGAGAGAAAACTGGAAGTGAAGATCTCCTTCTCAAAGGTCACCCCTAGTGCCACCCTTCCTCCCGCAAGGCCCCACCCTCTAGAGGTCACACCAGTCTCTCTCAAAAGTCCACCAACTGGGGACCAAATGTTTGACCATGAGCCTGTGGGGGACATTCTCACTCAAAGCCATCCCCATATCTGGCTTCTGGAAACTTAGCAGTGGTTCTTGGGAATCTCAGTATTCCAGGGTCTCATCCTGTCCTGGGGATTCCAACCCTAGTTCTAGCCCTTCTCCATCAGCCTGGCCGGAAGAGGAGCACCCACACTTCTGAGAGGTGCTTCGTCCTGAAAGCCATATTCCCAATGGCTTTGGCAAAGAGTGTGTGTCTCTATTGGGTCTCCTGTAAGACGCACTCCTCCCGTGAGTTGTGTGGCTGGAATAACGTGCTGCTAGCTCCTGAACGCTTGTGTCTCTCAGCTTCTTTTTTCCTTCCTCTGGCCCCACTCCCTGCAGACTCTATGAAGCCCATGAGAACCTGTGGCTTGCACACCAAACTTGAGCTGTTTGGTAAAGGCTTTAGTCTTCTCTCACTGGCAGACCTCAACGCCATGCAGAAGGGAGTGGCCGGCTCATCTCTCCTTTCCTTGCTGGTGTTGGAATGCCCAAGTCACTACATTTACAATGTGTGTCCCTCAGCAGGTCATTTCCCAGGTTACCCCAGGTGAAATATTCATCAGCGGGGGCTGTGCTAGGGAGCTATCTACCTCGACATATTGCTTATGCCGGCATTCTTTTCTTCAGGGCGGTGACTTGGCTCTGTAACCCCACCTGCGTTAGTCTGTGTCCTCTGAGAAGCAGATGTCAAGGCAGGGATGAATAAATGGGCAGAAAACCCACCTGGGAAACAGTTATGCATGATAAAGGGGAAGGGGCCAGAGAACGGGAGCCACTCTTTAGCTCTTGATGCAATGTGATGTCTGGAAAGGGCAGGAAGGGGTGGGGGGTGGCGCTCGTGAAAAGGGTCTCAGATGTGTGTGTGAATCTAAGAAAGATCTGCCGAGCCAGTGGCGCTTCCTGAGCCGACAGTGCTTGTGGTGGGAGTCTGTGTCTTACTGCAGAGTCTGTATCGCCCCTGACATTTTCTCTCTGAGAAGCATGGCCACGGCAGAGCTGCAGCAGTGCTCTCAGTGTGATGACAGCTGGTGCCATTGGTCAACTGTGCTCCTTATGGCAGGAGGGCCAGGTGACATATTGTCATGGCCACCGCAAAGACCAGTGAGCAGTGCCATCCCAGTGAAAATTATTTCCAGCTGGGCAGTGGTGGTGCATGCCTTTAATCCCAGCACTCAGGAGGCAGAGGCAGGCGGATCTCTGTGAGTTCAAGGACAACCTGGTCCGACAGAGTGAGTTCCAGGACTGCCAGGGCTACACAGAGAAATTCCTGTCTCAAAAAGCTGATAGATGATAGATAGATAGATAGATAGATAGATAGATAGATAGATAGACAGATAGACAGAGAGATATTATTTCCAACCTAGAACTCATGAGTATAAAATATAGAAATTCTCAGATAACCAACAACAAGAACCACCACACCATCAACCAAAAAATAATTTTTTTTTCCCATGAGTTCTTCCTCAGGAAGTTTCTGGAGCAGTGGTTCTCAACCTGTTGGTCTCGACCCCCACAGGGGTCACATAGCAGATATTTACATTATGATTCATAAAAGTAGCAAAATTACTGTTCTGAAGTAGCAATGCAACAATTTCATGGTTGGGGGTCAGCACAACATGAGGAACTGTGTTAAAGGGTCGCAGCATTAAGAAGGTTGAGAGGCACTGGGCTAGAGAAGAGCTTCCACGTAAAATCACAGAACAGAAGGCAGGAAGCACGGCGTGCAGAGGCCACGGGTAAGCCTGCAAGGTAATGGGGAAGTGCTGGCCCGCGAGGCGAGCTGTGCTGCAGGCCCACAAGAGCCAGAGCAGAAAGGAGGGGGACTCCTGAACTATGTCTCCAGGTTGGTGTGAGCCAACGGGAGTCTGTGCTGCAAAGATGCTGGGGATGGTAAGATCAGTGAGCCACGAGCACAAGGAAAACCGTGCAAATGAAAAGGCTAGGTGACTGCTAACTTCACAGAAAACAAAACCCGGGAAAAGGGGCTTCATTGCCGCATGGCTCATCTGTGACTAATACTTAGGATGGTGGAATAAGCTTGCCCCGGATGTTAGTGAAACCAAAAGTTTGCAAGGCTAATTTGTCAGTATACGAGGGCTAAACTGTTAGCATCCATGAAACAGGACGCCGGTGGATACTGCTACAATAAGAGAGTGTGAGCAGTAAATTAAAACCTAACTGCTGAGCCATCTCGTCAGTCCCACTATTTGACTTTTCAAAGCATAAACATGTATCACTGCCATAAAAATGAAAATGGGTATTTTTTAATCATCACTTTAAAAATTATTTTGGCTAGTCATAACATTTATAGCAGTCCAGCCCATAGAACTCATTTTTTAAAAATATTTATTTATTCTATATACACTTTCCAGGATACAGTGCCAGATCTCATAACAGATGGTTGTGAACCACCATGTGGTTGCTGGGAATTGAACTCAGGACCTCTGGAAGAGCAGCTAGTGTTCTTAACCTCTGAGCCATCTCTCCAGCCCCCATAGAACTCATTTTGAGGCAAGCGTTGGAACATTTCCGTGTTTTCAGAATAATGTCTTGTGAATTTCCGTGTCTGCTTACAGTGAAAGAGAAGCGTCGCTATGAGTACACCCTGGGGGACAGTGTGAGTCACCTTTTCAAGTAGAGCGCTCCCATTAGTCAGTGTTCCAAATTTCTATCAGTCCTTGTCACTAAGAAGCAACCATCAAATTTTTAACCATCGAATGCCTTCAAAATGCTGCTCTGTAAGCAAAATCTATCTTGTGTATGTTCTACTTTTCTTCTTTTTAACTCCAAGCATGTCACACAAAGGTTTAGGAACTTATGGTATCTGGAGAGTTAACTATTGTGTTGTTGCTAGATGAACAGTACGATACTATCAAATTATTTGAGGCTAATTTACTAGACTAGTTCTATTAATTTGTGTTGGCTTCCGATTATCTTTCCTTTGGTTTTTCTCTTTAATTACAGTTTGCTCATGGGTTGTTACTATGAGATTTACATTTGCTTCCCTTTAAAATTGAGACGTTTAGGGCTGGAGAAATGGCTCAGTGGTTAAGACGGTTGCTCTTGTAGAGGACCTGAGAGGACACACATAGCCGTTCACACCAGTTTCGGGGGATCTGACGCCACCTTCTGGCCTCCTTGGACACTGCATGTACCTGGTGCACATACATACATGCAGGCATACACTCATACACATATAACTGAAATAAATCTTTTATAAAGAAAATTGTCATCCTTTAAGTGCCCAAGTGTTCTGTGATCCTTCAGGGTGTCTGATGGCTCCTGCATGACCCAGTGCCAGTTGTCTGAGGCCACTCTTGGAGTTGATGGATTTGGAATGGATGCAGATTCCTATAGACTTGCTGTCTTTGGTAACCAGAGAGCACATGCAAAAGGAGGCCAGTCCATAGGAGCACACCAGGCCATGGAATCCAAATGCTGCATTCTTTTTCTTTCTCTTCATGTTTAAAATGTCCCTTTTGTGCCAGGGGAAGACACACTGTGCAAATTTGGCCTCCCTTCGGCCTCTGGTCCCCCACTCAGCCTTTTAGCCACTCCAAGGGTCCTGCTGTTGCATTTGGGGATCTTGTTTTCTTCTCCCTGCCTCACCCTGCTTCTCTAGCCACAGAACCAGAGACCTTGGTACAGACAGGCATTTAGTTTCATAAAGCCAATGCATCTTCAAAGAAATCAGGAAGCCAGGTGATAATGGTAAGTGGATTTATTAACACTTTGTCCCTAACAGAGACAGGAAGACACCTACCTTTCTCTCCTTCTTTTCTGTAGGAGTGTTACAATTTCATAGAAAAGATGAAAAAAAAAAAAGACTCAGAAATATGCATATATTAACGAAGAGGTCAAAGCTGTGAAATCTCTCCCAGGAACCAAGTTCCCCCTCTAGCTGGTACGAGGGCTTCACTTTCCTTCCTTCTCCCAAATCCTGGAGCCGGGATTTATTTTTTAGAGGGCCGTTGTTTTAAAAGTCTAGTCGCCAAGGGAGGAGCAAGAGTTTCTCTCTGGAATATCTTGTCTCAGTGTATCAGCTTAATTTTGTGCTCACTTCTCCACCAAACACATTCTGACCTTCCGTTTAAAACAGCTCAACCTAACAGGAAGTGGAGGTGATAATTTCTGGGCAGGAAATGGGGAGGTGCTTCTGGGAGATCCAGAAACGTGAAACTCACAGGTGCTGCTGGTGAAACTCTACAGAAAGGGTTTCATGGGCTTGATAGCTCAGCTCCTGAAGAGAAGACTCATTAGGGCTCACTTTATAAAAAGAAAGCAAACAAACCTTTCAGCCACTCTGGATGACAGTGATTCCCGAAAATGCAGGAAAATCTGAGAGTTCTGTGAACCCCCTGGCTAGAAGCCAGTTCTTTCTTTGCTATGACAGGTCAACACTGTGAAGCCAAGAGGCTCAGGTGCTGTTAAAACCCCTGGGTAAACGTTTGAAAATTAACCTGAGCAAAGACCAAGGACATCAGCAGCTTTTCCTTTTAGTGATAAAGATAATCTTTGGCAATTATTTTTGATCACAAAGGCAGGTTGTAAGGAACACTTCTCCTGGGTCTGGACAGGGCGAGATTGCCTGAGGCCTCGGGACAGACCTGCCTGGCCAGTCTTCTTCTCTGATTCTTCAGGGGTGCTATTTGCCACAGGTAAGGGAAGTGAAAATCCCTGAAGGTGGGCATCACCTTCCGGAAAATGGAGAGCAAGGGAAATGCTGCTGGTAGGGGTACATGCAATGTCTCCTCTGTGGAGATAGAAGTAAAGAGGTTAAAACCACATCATAGCAATGGAAGAATAAAGACTCTGGTGTGCGCCACCAAACAGTGCCCCCCCTGAAACAGAACCAAACCAAACATCTCTGAAAAATTAGCTCCCCTCTTTGACACACCAGGTCTTTGTTTTCCTCCTCCTCCCTCAACCCCCTCCTCCCCTTCCTCTTCTTTCTCCCTCTTTTCCTTTTCTTCCTCCTCCTTCTCTTCCTCCTTCTCCTCTTTCTCACCTTCTTCCTCTCCTCCTCTTCTTTCTCCCCCGTCCTCCCCCTCCTCCCTTTTCTTCTCTTTTCCCTCCTTCTCTTTCTCCCCCTCCTCCTCCTTGAAGTACCCGCTGCATTCTAATGCATTTTAATGTGTTTGTTGATGCCTGTCACTCCCCTTGCTGACAGAACACAGAAGGCCCCAGAAGCGGTGCCACTGTCATCGTATGCACTGTATCATGTCTACTTCAGTGGCCAGAGCGGTCAAGGCCACACTCGGGGTGAGTCACAGCCTGTGGCCTGAGTAGCATTCCACCACAAACAGGTCAATGAGAAGAGGGTGGGAGGGCGGATGGATTGATGTTTACTAGCTACAAATCCATAAGGCACATTACATTTTTCTGTAATCTTTACCCTCACTGTTGACGGAGAAACGCATCCACCTGTCATTCTTCCCTGTTGAGTTGACATGTTCTTGCCTGTAAGTGGAAGCAAGCAATTTAAAAAGTCAGGGAGCTTTCCAGAGGACCACCAGGAAGGCTCAGGGAGAGCGGGGCTGCTCTGCTGTCTGATTCAAAGCAGAAGAACCTGGTGAGAAAGGAGGGCACTCAGAAAGCAGAGGTGGCAGTTATGGGAGAAAAGCACTCTGTTGCTGAAAGCCAAAAGGAGTTGTTTGGTGAGGGTATTCCAGAATGATTGTGACAGACGTTGGCAGACGGGAGAGGTCCTGCTTGACAGAAGGACTGTGGGTGGCCTCTGCTGACCTTGAGGCGGCACCTGTCTCCGAGCTCACAGTCTTGTCTCTGTTCTGCATCTAACCGTGCGCCTCCCTCCCTGTTCCTTCACGCTTCTCTGCCATTAGAAAAATAGAGGTACAACCTGGAATATTGGCACTCTCCCATGTCTCCAGTCATGACAGTGGGCTTGCTGTCTAGCCCAGTGACAGTTCTGGCTGTGAGCTGGGATATTTTATTAACGATCTAACATCAGGGATTTGGGAGTGGTTTATTTTAGGTTATTTATTTTTATGTATGTGGATCTTGCCAGCTTGTATGTATGTCTGTGCACCACATACATGTACTACCTGAAAAGACCAGGGGAGGGCGCTGTGACCACTAGGACAGGAGTCACAGATGGTTGGGAACCACCATGTGGGTGCTGGGAACAGAACCCAAGTCCTCCACAAGAGTGGCTTAACCACAATGCCACCTCTCCAAGTCCGAGAAGAATTTTTGTAGTGATGTGATTTAGTATCAGGTAGAATGATTTAGTGATTGTTGTCAAGTTCTGCACAGATAAATACTGAAGCACAAACCTTAATCTAAAATTTACCGATGTGTTTGTCTAGTGTGAGCTATGATTTTTTTCCATTCTTTGAAGATATATATATATGCGTGTATGTATGATATATACATGTATAGATACATATATATGATATATATGATATATATATATATGTCTGTCTGATCTGTAACTCCCTGTGTAGACCAGGCTGGCCTCAAAATCAGAGATCTGTTTGCCTCTGCCTCTTGAGTGCTGGCATTAACGGTGTATTCTACTATACCTGGCTTCCTTTGAAGAATTTTGAAGCCAGTGAAAAAGACCTGTTACTTACCCCACTCAGCAAAACCAAGACAAGACCATCTCAGGTGACAAAACTCCTAAGCTACAGCTTGATTGAAAACCCTGCCCTGGCTTTCATTCCGGTGCATTGCTAGAGCACTTTAGCTGAGTGTGAAAATGAGAAGTAAACATGTAAATATATGCAAATATATGCATGTGAGGGAAGCTGGGCTGGGATCCGCTGAAGGAAAAGATGGGCTTGATGAGGCTATGGAACTGAGAAAGAGCTTCAAGGGCCTGACTTCAGGATGTTGCTCCCCCATTTTAGCAGCGTGAAACACTGCTTTTCTTCTTCTCTTGCAAACAGACACACTTACACACCACTTACATGTATGCACGCACAGACACACCCACACACCTACACACTGCTCCTTAGTAATTGCTGTGGAAATGCCAGGACTGGTGCACAGGGGGATTAGGTGTGGAGCAAAGTCACACTGGTCCCAGACAGTAACATCCTGCACCAGGCCGCTGAAGCCAGATGATGCTTGCTGGAGCCGACCCTGCCTCCCGGTCGATGCTGGATGGTGGGTGCGGGCACATGTGCTTTCCGTCCTGTGCTTCGAGCCACCTCTCAGAAGTCCCACAGCTGTCACCTTGGTCAGCACTGTAGGAGTATCTATGTTTTGGGGGAAAATGCATCCCAGCCTCCAGCTGTTCCCACTGTTTCCTGCAGCAGATGATTTGAGTACTGAGACTTTGACCACCGTCCCGGATCTTCAGCTCATCTCTAGGTACTCCTGTCCAACTCACTTCACTTCACATTCAGAACTTTCATGCCAGGTGTGGTGGCGCACACCAGCTCTCGGGAGGCAGAGGCAGGTGGATCTCTGTGAGTTTCAGACCAGCATGGTCTACTTCGTGAGTTCCAGGACAGCCAGCGCTACATACTGAGAGCCTGTGTCCAAACAAGCAAACAAATAAAATCCAACATTTTTAAATTTATAAGCAAGCGAGCACCTTTTCATATCCTGCTCCCATAGTCTCTATTGTAAACTTACTTTCTAAAAGCCATAAACTGTTAGTCATTTATGCTAACTATGTGGGTAGCGTTATTTTCGCAGCAAACCGGGCACATTCTTAGATCGGTGCCTTCCATCTATGGTTTCTGATCGTGCTATTAAACAGACGGTGCTGGAGAGATGTTTTGCTCCCTTCACGTCTTCCCTAAAAGGTGGCACTGGCTTGAGAAGAGAGCCCAGTTGCTTGAGTTAAGCGCTATGATTTTACATTTCATTTGTAGAGGTCCAGGTGATTTGGTGAAACAAAACCCAGTCAATCCCAACACTTGGGAGGCAGAGGCAGGCGGATCTCTGTGAGTTCGAGACCAGCCTGGTCTACAGAGCTAGTTGCAGGACAGGCTCCAAAGCCACAGAGA
>NW_004949200.1:518779-522718 GCF_000317375.1 Microtus ochrogaster
AAAAGAACAATTCCATCAAGGAGACCACTTGGCAGACAATAACCAGGAATCGCTAGAGCAGTGGTTCTCACCCTTCCTAACACGGTGCTCTTCTAATACAGTTCATGTTGTGGTGACTCCAGCCATAACATTATCTCATTGCTACTCCAAAGCCATAAGTTTACGACTGCTATGAATCGTAATGTAAACATCTGATATGCAGGATATCTGATATGAGACCCCCAAGGGAGTCACAACCCCACCGGTTGAGACCTTCCGGCGTTAATAATTTAGGAACCCTGGGAACAAAACTAGTGTTTCTAGCTACACTATTTTTCCGGCATTAGAAGGTTGAATGTATGCAACTGCCGTGTTTTCACATCTGGGAGCGTGAGGGATGACTGAAAGATGCAGGAAGAGGAGATCACCAAATTAATAATTCTTGAATGCAAGGATTTAATTACTCGAACCATCCAAGGCTTCCAGCTAGTGAGAAACTGAAAACAGCCAGACAATCAGGATAGATGAGTGTCCGTGCAGAGAAGCAGAGCAGTGGGGAGTTTGCAGCGGAAATTCTGCAAGCTTGGAAATCCAGGACTTTAAGATACTTTGTTTCTCATGTGATGAGCAATATGTACTCGTTACATAACAGAAAAATCAGAGAAATAGGAAAGCCTTCGAAATGTCTGTGCTCCTCCAGGAGAGACGATAGATAGCAATCATGCCCTTGGTACAAATCCTTGAAAATGCTATGCTAGGTGGTTTTGTTTGTTTTGTTTTTGGTCACCTTGACGCATTAGCGTCATCTGAGAAGAGGGGACTTCAACTGATAACATACCCTCATAAGATTGGTATCCTCTTAGTTAAGGGTTTATGTGGGAGGGTCCAGCCCATGGTCAGCAGTGTTCCTCTGGGCAAGTGCTGCTGGCTTGTCTAATGAGGCGGACAGAATAAGCCAGGGCGGGGGCAAGCCAGGAAGCAACGTTTCTCTGTGGTCTCTGTTTCAGCTCCTGCTTGAGTTACTGCCCTGAGGTCCCTTAGCGATGGATGTGGTGTAACCCATTAAGCTGAAAGAAATCCTTTTCTCCACAAGTTGTTTCTGGTCCTGGTCTATGACAGCAACAGAAATCAAACTAAGACACCTGTTCTATATATGCTAGTTTTATACATGTGTATAATCCCATGAGTTGGCTAACACTCTGCACGATTATCTGTGGGTCAACATAATTCAGTTAGTTTCTGCCCTGACTTCCCTCGGTGATGGACGGTGGTAGGGATGTGAAGCCAAATAAACCCTTTCCTCCACAAATTGCTTCTGGTATTGGTGTCTGTATCATAGCCACAAAAAGAAGTGGCTGAACAGGGTCCTCGTTAGAGGGCTGGGTGATGCTGTAGTCAGTAAGGTGCTTGCTTGAGTTTGGTCCATAGAACCTATGTGAAAAAAAAAGTCACAGTTCATGTTCTTGTAACCTCAATACTGAAGAGACAGAGAGGCTAGTCCCGGGGGTCACAGGTTCAGCCACCTTAGAATAGCTGCTGGGTTCCAATGACAGACACTGTCTCAAAAAACAAGATAGAAAGCCCCTGAGGAATGATACCAGAGGTACACACACACTACACGTACAACTACAACACACTACACATGCACATCACAAACACAGACACATACACATGCCACACACATACACTATACACACCACACAAACCACACACACAGACACACAGCACACATATCATATACACACACATATCCCCCCCACACCACACACATGCATACCACACACACCACACACACACCACACATACATACCACACACACACACAGACACACAGCACACATACCATATACACATACATATCCCCTACACACACACACCACACACATGCATACCACACACACCACACACATACATACCACACACACACCACACATACATACCACACACACACAGACACACAACACACATACCATATACACACACATATCCCCCCCACACCACACACATGCATACCACACACACACCACACATACATACCACACACACACCACACATACATACCACACACACACAGACACTCAAACACACAGCACACATACCATATACACACACATATCCCCCCCCCACACCACACACATGCATACCACACACACCACACACATACATACCACACACACACCACACATACATACCACATACACACACACACACACACACACACACACACACGTCCTCAGTAAAGGCAAGGCTAATCATTCCAGGTGCCATGATTTTGTTCTGTTTGTCTACCTGAGAGGTAGGTTTGCCTCTGCAACTTTAAGGGGCTCTGTGTGGAGACGGCTGGCGGTTCTGTGCATGGAAAATACAGAAGGTTTATTTTGGGGAAATCATTACATGAGTGTTTTATAAGAGACTGATTGAAATTCTGCTAAGGAACTGCAGTTTATAATCCACAGAATTGTGCTGATACAAATAAGAGGCTAATTTGCTCTATAAACATGGGCATCAGGCCAGTCAGCTAGCTTGTGTGACTCACGCAATACAACGGTGACCTTGAGAAAGTCCTCAAATGTGCCGCTGTTCTTAAAGTTGAGGGGAAGAAAGCAAAAACAAAAACCAGCCCTATGTTTCCCTAAAATGTCTCATTGTTTGTCTTCTAAGGTCCCTCAGGGACGTTACACCACCGCTCTTGGATTCAGAGTGACACACGCGGATAACTGAATTACTTTCTATTTATGGGCCGCATTTCAATTCTTTCACTGTTGGCCTCAGCTAATTTAATTAAGATTTTACATTAATTTTCACAGGATTAAATTAATCTTCTAAGAATTATTCCACTTTAATTTTTAAATCTAAGGAACAGTCACAACAAAATGACCCATTGAATGTGGTCCCCAAGGTGTGTTAGAACGAGCGCTAGCATCACCTGTGACTTTTTTACCTTTGCCTTCAAACGCCTGGCTTTCTTCCTCGAGAGAGTGATTCTATGTCTTGAAGAGAATTTGATCACCTTGACTTGGGGCTTCCTTTGTTGTCTGTGATTCCCTTCCTCTCTTACACCCACGTGTGGCATCCAGCACACCAGCTACGCTGATCCCACCATCAGTGATAGCTTCAGGCTGGCCACAGCCAGCATCTCCTTGTCCATCATTGTATCTCACTTGGACCAGTGGCCCAAAGGGCCGTCCTCTTTTGCCCGGCACCATCATTATTGCAGCAGCTGCCTAACTGGTAGGTTGGGTTCCCTGCTGGCTTCCCATTCTCTACCTCATATCCAGCCATCTTTTGAAAATCATAACGCAAATGGCATTGTGACTGCAGTCGAGGGATAAACACATGGTGCTTCTTAGGCAGCAGTCACAGTGGCAGCCACCCAGGCAAAGACTGAGTAAGCCTCTCCCCGAGTGGCTGAGTGGAGAAGTCATTCACATCCTGGACTTTGCGACATTTTCACATACATAATGAGATACCTTGGGGTGGAGTGCCAGCCGACACAAGATTCATTCGTGTCTTGTGTGCAGTGGTTCCCTCAGGCCAGCTTTTGCAGGGCGTCTGCCTTTTGACGGAGAACCCTGACGTGAAGGCTGATGGGCGTTTTCACCTCTGGTGGTTATACTGGGTCTTAACGAATGTTGAATTTTGGAGCATTTCAGAGTTAGGGTTTGGGGGTTAGGCATAGTTAACCAGTATCAACTTTTTTAATTCTCACAAGGATGGGAATAGACGATGTCATTGCTATTCCTGTTTTACATGTTTGGTTGTGAGCCTATCCATTAATGGCTGAGCCAGCTTTCTAGCCCGCTAACAGAGAAGCTGGTCTGTGGTGACAAGGCTCGGAAGGGTGCAGAATTGGAACCGTCGGAGTCTATTCCCTTAGACGATCGGTCAGCTCTGCCTGGATGCCCTGCTATCATTTCCTGACCCTTGTCCTAGTTAACGTTGGTTACTTTTTTTTTTTTTT
>NW_004949200.1:522818-528675 GCF_000317375.1 Microtus ochrogaster
TTTCGAGACAGGGTTTCTCTGTGGCTTTGGAGCCTGTCCTGGAACTAGCTCTTGTAGACCAGGCTGGTCTCGAACTCACAGAGATCGCCTGCCTCTGCCTCCCGAGTGCTGGGATTAAAGGCGTGCGCCACCATAGCCCGGCTACGTTGGTTACTTTTTATTGGCTGGGCCTCTCCTCAAGTGATGCCCTGCCAGCCCTTCCAGTCTAGCTAACCCCTTCCCATCCCGGCACCTGCCACCCTCCTTTCTCTGTCCATCTCCTCCCTGGTATATAAGCTCCACGAGAAGATATCAGTCTTTGAACCTCTCAGCAAAGTGCAGAGTATAACTAATATTTGTTGCACAAATGAATGTTAAAACAAAATAACTTTAAAAAAAAGCTGGGCAGTGGCACACACCTGTAATCCCAGCACTCAGGAGGCAGAGGCAGGTAGATCTCTGTGAGTTGGAGACCAGCCTCTTCTGCAGGCTTGTCCAGGACAAGCTGCAAAGCTACAGAGAAACCCTGTCTCGAAAAACCAATAAATAAACAAATAAAAACAAAGTAACAGATTTTTTTTTAAGTAATGAATTATCCCTGTTGTTGCAGAGTTGAGTTTATGTTTCAGAGGAAATTATTGTTTCTTGTCACATGAACCTTGGGTAATTTACAACTCTGACTATCTTTATGGCTAGTAGTATACTCACGATCTGTTTCCCTATAAATCTTCAGTCTTTTGCTCGCAATCTGATGAGCTTTGGCAACCTCTTGTGTGATGGATACTCTCGTTTGTCAACTTAATCCCCCTTGAAAGAGGAGCCTCAGCTGGAGGGTTGCCTCCTTCGGGTTGTCCTGCAGGCATGTCTGTGTGGCCTTTCTTCATTGATGGAAGAGGGCCCAGTGCACGGTGGGCAGCCCCATCTCTGGGCAGCTAAGCCTGGGCTCTATCAGAAAGCTGGCTGAGCAAGCCAGAAAGTTCCTCTGGGGTCTCCGCTTTAGACTGTGCCTTGAGGTTCCTGCGTGGGTTTCCCTCAATAATGGACCTGGGAGCCAAAGGAACCCTTCCCTTCCCCAGCTGCTCTGGTCAGTCTTCTGTCACGGCAGCAGAGAAGACAACTGGGACACTGTTCATCCGTGTGACAAATCCCCTGCAGAGAGAGGCACAGAGTCTTAGAACTTCCTCTAACTCCTCACTGGTCCTCACCCTGCATAGACAGCCACTGTTCTCCTTCCCGTTACTAGAGGCTTGCAAATGGCTCACCCGACAGCGACAGCGTGAGTGTCCTTTGGGTCCTGACTCCTTTGCTCTAGATAACATCTTTTAGGTCAATCTCTATTGTTGCATGAAAGGGCGGTTCATTTTCTTCTCTGGTGTTTTTTGTTTGTTTAAAGCTAGGGCGTTTTATGAGCTAGTAAATGCTCTAAAACTGAGCTATACCTCAGTGTTCCTGCCTTCTCTCCTCCCCTCCCTCTTCTCCTTTGTAAAAGTTTGGAGACAGGCCTCACTCTACAGCCCAGGCTGGCCTGGACAGTGTGGTGCTTCTGTTTCATCTTCCGGTGTAGCTCTTCCGGTTCTGCCCCTATTCTGTGCCTATTAGATTCAGGACGCCAGTGTTCCAAGGCAAGCTGGCGACAGCAAGGAGGGACGGACTGTCTTAGCGCTCCAGTCCTACAGGCCAAAGCCATTGTTGCCTTGCTCAACAGTTGAGTTTTTATTCTTGTCTTAGCTTATAGACAGCTGCTTCAGATCATGAGATATTGCCCTCGGTGAAATGGGGCATATTGCTAAAGAAAGTCAACATGAGGGATGTAAACAAATTTGCTTCGTTGAACGGTTCGCTGAACTTGGAAGGTGAGTGATGAGGCCATTCTTGGGTGCCTGCGCTGAGACAAACCAGAATATCAGAGGAAAATGAAGAGGGTATTTGGAGTAGCGAGCGGAAGATCCTCCAGCTCATGCCGTGAGAGGGACGTTGGATCGGTCATTCTGGAAACTACGCAGCGTCAAGCAGCAAGCGAAGGGCAGTTGCCCAAATGTGTGTTGGGGGAATAAAAGGCTGACAAACAGTCCTTGTATTTGTAGGAGAATAGGAAGAATTAATCACGGAGTTCAAGGGTAAAGAGGGAATGAAGCCCAGATTAGCTTCAGTGTTAAGTCAAAAAGGAATAAGCAGCATTTTCTGGAAACACGCAGTTGGCCGTGTAAAGCAACACTCCAGGGACTCCAGGCCACGCCGTGGTAGCCCAGGTCCTCACAGCTGTGTTTGGTTGTCTCTTGCTTCTGGCTGGTCTCCCGCACTTCGAGGAGCCAGCATTGTCTCAGCCCCCTGGAGGATGAGCCAAGATAACTAAGGTTCATCTTTCAGTTTATGGTGTTGATTTAGAGGGAAAAACAAGGATTGTGGGAGCATGTCTTAGGATTCTGGCGATGGGAGACAAATGAGAAGTAGCCAATTGACTCAAACAACTGGAGTCCATTTGGAAACTCCCAGTCTCTTAGGGAAAAAACATATAATCCTACTTAGAAATTCCTGGTATGGTCACAGATGGAAGATTGGTTTTTTTTGTTGTTGTTGTTTTTTTTTTTTATCAAGCCCCTTAATTTAAAAGTTCATAATCCAAAGATAACTTATCAGTAAGCTATTATTATAACACATTCTTATTTTATTAATTTTTCCAGTGTGAACCATAATTATACACTCAACACAACAGATTTACATTTTTCCATTGGCTACTGAAACATACTGGAAATCTCTCATGGTGGCAGTTCTCTGTCTGGCTGCCTTCCATGGGATAGCTGCCTGGCTGTCGCTGACTGCTGTACTGTGGATGAGCCTCTGTGGTGGGCCCGATGGAAGTCAGGTGTCAGTGGGGCTGGGGGCTCCAGCGGGCCTTGTATATCTCTTCAAAATCAGGGAAAAATTCACCATGTTTTTCTTTCCTTAGGCTCATGCCAAAATCTGGCATCTCTACAACACTTCCTTCCGCCCCACTCAGGGAGGCCAGGTGTCCATTGCCTTGAGTTCCCACTGGATCAGTCCTAGAAGAATGACCGACCACAACATCGGAGAGTGCCAGAAGTCTCTCGATTTTGTGCTGGGCTGGTTTGCCAAACCCATATTTATCGACGGGGACTACCCAGAGAGCATGAGGAGCAACCTCTCCTCACTTCTGCCTGCTTTTACTGAGTCTGAGAAGAGGTTTGTCAGGGGAACCGCTGACTTTTTTGCTCTTTCCTTTGGACCAACCTTGAGTTTTCAACTCCTGGACCCTCACATGAAGTTCCGACAATTGGAATCTCCCAGCCTGAGGCAGCTCCTGACTTGGATAGATCTGGAATATAACCACCCTCAAATATTTATTGTGGAAAATGGTTGGTTTGTCTCAGGGACCACCAAGAGAGATGATGCCAAATACATGTATTACCTCAAGAAGTTTATAATGGAAACCCTAAAAGGTAGGTTTTCAAGGAAAATTCCCATTTCCTGCCAAAATTCAGCACCCTCTATACATACATACACACACACCACACATCATACAAACAGCACCACATACACACACACACCATACATAATACACACACATACACACGCAACATATCATACACATACAGCATCACACACAACACCACACACAACACATCATGAACACACACATCACACACACATACACACACCACACATCATACACATATAGCATCACACACAGCACCACACATAACACATCATACACACACACACACATTGCACATCATATGCATAATATCACACACACCACACACATACATTACACACATACCACACATCATACATACACACCACACAATATAACACACACGCAACATACACACATACTACACCTACACACACCTTTAAGACATTCTGAAAAATGTAGATATATAAATTTTGTTGGAATGTGGATAATTTGGGCAGTAGCAAGAATGTCTTTATGTAACACTTCTCTCATTTGGGCACTTCAGAAACTTAAAAATTAATTTTCAAAGTTCCATAAAAGGAATTTTGATAATTTGTTGATAAAACAGCAAAACAGGATTAGTAGTTCAAATTGGTCAACTAGCAGTTTCTCTTCTACATCGTTAGATTGTCAACTCGCAGTTTCTCTTCTACATCGTTAGGTTATAAAATACAATATTACAAATCTCAGGCTCTCTAGCTCTCAGTACACGTTTTAGTTCATTTGTTTAAGCTGAATAAAATGCTTTTTCTTCAATGTTTTTATTCTTTTATACATTTATACAATGTATATTGGTCATTTATAACCACCACTGTCTCCCTCCTTCGATAATAAAGCGCTTTTTAAAGCAAGAAGAATATTGATATGATCTGGGTAAGTTAGAAGGTAGAGCGTTAAAGACTGCAGAAGTGGGTCAGGTATAGTGTATGCGCCTGGCATCCCAAGGCCCTTGGCTCCATCCACAGGGCAGGAATGAAAAGAAGACACAAGTCACAATGCTTGGTGCCCCGGGTAGGGAGAACAAGATATCCCCAAGCCTCTGGGATTGAGAACTGTCTGCTACTGCGGAGGTAAAACTCTCTATGAAGACACTGATCGGTAGACTAAACTAGATTTGTGAACAGGAAAAAAATTGTTTACCAAACAAGAAGAAACATGCCTGACGTGTTTCTTCCTTTTAATTTTTTCTGAGATTTTATTTATTTTCATTTTATGTGTGTGAATGTTTGCTTGCATGTGTGTATTGCACCACATGCAAGAAGGGGACATCAGATCCCCTGAGACTGGAGACACAGCCATGAGCCACCATGTGGGTGCTGGCAACCAAACCTGGGTCTTCTGGAAGAACAGCCAGTGCTTTTAATCACTGAGCCATCTCTCCAGCCCTTTGCCTTGTTTCTTTAAGTGGAAAAGTCACACAAAACCCCGTGGAGGATGACAGTGCTCTTGTCCTCTCTTCCCTCTGCAGCCATCAGGCTGGATGGGGTCGACGTCATTGGGTACACTGCCTGGTCCCTCATGGATGGTTTCGAGTGGCACAGGGGCTACAGCATCCGACGTGGACTCTTCTATGTCGACTTTCTGAGTCAGGACAAGGAGCTGTTGCCGAAGTCTTCGGCCTTGTTCTACCAGAAGCTGATAGAGAACAATGGCTTCCCTCCTTTACCTGAAAACCAACCCTTAGAAGGGACATTTCCTTGTGGCTTTGCTTGGGGAGTTGTTGACAACTACGTTCAAGTAAGTCAGCTAATAAAACCCATCAGCAGTGTCAGTAAGCCTCTTGCCAGTGGGCAGCACATCCTTACCAGGCTCTTGCCATAGCACAGGGTCTGGACTTTGAGCCAAAATGGGTTCCCTAGTGAGCAGGTGAAACACACAGTCCAGAATGCTTCACTCTTCAAACATCTTCCAATCTTCATTTTGCACTTTTCAGTAGGTCCCAAAATGTAAGATCTGCTAAGACAATACGACGATAAGATTTAGTGTTATGGTTGGAATCCCTGTTTAAGAAGTCAAGGTTTTCATAAAGAAGACACAACACGGAAATACAGAGAGCTTCAGGGAAGCTGCTGAGAATGAGCTGTAAATGTCCTAGTTCAGGCTCCTGGGAAATACCTCAAGAGAGCAAAGCAGCGCTTCGGTGGCTTCTTGACAGCACTGGGATGCTCCTAAAAGACCTCTTAGTATTGATTATCAACTCTGTAGCTAGTCCTCTTAGCTGTTTGCCATTTCCCCAGTTTTAAAGGGACTTGTTTCTTTTTTTTAATTTAATTTATTTTTTTTTATTGAGAAAAAAAAATTTCTGCCTCCTCCCAGCCTCCCACTCCTCCCGCCCTCCCCCCACTCCTCTCCCCCTCCCTCTCAAGTCTGAAGAGCAGTCAGGGTTCCCTGCCCTGTGGAAAG
>NW_004949200.1:529339-543370 GCF_000317375.1 Microtus ochrogaster
GATCAACCTACCCCTGGACCCAGCAATACCACTCTTGGGAATATACCCAAGAGATGCCCAATCATATGACAAGGGACTTGTTTCTTATGGTTTGACTGAATACTTTCTGTACGCACTTCCTGATTGCCTGCTGTATATAAAACCTTGTATGCATTTCCGGGTCGCCCTAGAGATCAAGACAGAACTTTGGTGTCTGTGGTTAGATCTCTTGTAGCCGAGAGGCTCTCAACCTTCCTGACACTCTGACCCTTTAATACAATCCCTCATGTTGTGGTGACTCCCAGCCATAAAATTATTTTTGTTGCTACTTTATAACTGCAGTCTTGCTACTGTTATGAATTGTAATGTAAGTAAGTATCTGTGTTCTCTGGTGGTCTTATCTGTCCTTTCCCTGTGAAAGGGCCAATGCCCCCCACCCCCAGGGTTCTGCCCACAGGTTGAGAACTGCTCTTCTAGCCACTTCAAGGCCCTACAAGTTGTAGCTTCGGAAGAAACATCTGGAAGAATGCATAGGACCAAGGAGAGGCTTTCTTACTGAAATAGATTTTTGCCTTCTAATAGACATCAAAATTCTTTCTTTTGTTGGAAAGCACATAGTGTATCCTTGATACATTCCTGTCCCTGCTGCTGTACATGGTCTTTTGGCTTTGAGACTGTGTAGCTCATTCTAGAGGTGATTTTGGACTTAAACCCCCTTTACCCCTAGAAGATAACCAGACAACAATGGCTGGAGCTGCACCTGGAATAGCTCCGCAGGGCTTCTTCTTAGGTTCTTGCTTTCCAGCTTGGTGCTATTGGCAGCCTAGTAGGAGAGGTCTTAAGGTCACAGAGGACATGTCCTAGAAGAGGTAGTAGGACCTCCGCCACGTCCTCTTCCTGTTTTTCCCCACTTAACCACGACACGAGCAGTTTGCCTTACTCTGTGCCCTTCACTGTGGTCCCCAAACAATGAAGTCTGTTGATTATGGACCGGGAGGTCCAAAGTCATGAGCCCTAATCAGCCTTGGCTATTTAACTCAGGTCTCTCAGACTTGCTAGAATTGATGGTATGCTGGCTGGCTGACACCACAGGGATGTATGGGGTGCGTGTATAGACAGCCATGGCAGTACCATCCTGCTCAGGGTGGAACTTCCTGATTCATATTCCCGTCTCTCTCCCTCAGGACAAGGCCATCTGGAACATCCTACCCTACTTTGTCAGAATCTACAGGGAAGCTTAAGTAGGTTCTAAGATATCAGCAATGGGAACGTTGAAGGAGGACGAGGAGAAGAAACTAGAGGCTTCCCACAGCTCCTGCGTTCTTGCCTTTGTTGGAGCAAGGAATAGAGTAGATGGTTCCTGTCTTGGTTCTGTCTCAGGAGAGGTCCTTCCTGGCCATGTCCCTGCCCTGGAGGTTCATACACACTATCTCTCATAGTGGCAGGAGTCTGGCAAGTGACAAGTTCAGTCATTTGCATTCAGAGAAGACTCAGGTTTGCGTCTGTGCCGGGAGGCAGGGCTGTGTGGGGAAGCCACCCTCCTCCCATCCTGTTCCCTGGGGCAGAGCTGCTTCTTCACTTGAGGAGCTGATAAACAGTGTGCAGGGCTAGGCATGCGCTCTATGTTCTTGAAAGGGAAGGGCAGCCCCAATCAGAATCAGAAATTTGGAGAGAAGGTCTCTTTTACCTTGGAAACACTGTTTTTATTTATTTTGCAGCGCCTTGCTCCGCTGGGTCCTTTTACTGAGTCACACCCCCCAGCTCTCATGGCTGGGTCAGGATCTTATCTTAGATCAAACACGAAATGACCCCAAACCCCTCTCTCAGGTCGTACTGTCCTTTGAGATTATCCACACTCAGGGTGTCTGTCCCTCTCCACGTTCATGTCCCACTGTGTTCTCTGTGAACCCAACTTAAAGTTACCCTCAATGCTGCTGTGGGCACTGGCTTCTGTCTACCCTGCTGCTGGCTCTCCCCATGTTGTCAGCGCTTTTCTCAAGACAACTCCCTGGCTGACAAAGACAAAAGGAGTTCTTGGCTCTCAGGACGAGCTGAGTGTTTTTTTGAAAAAAAAAGTGCACAACACCTACAAGATGGAAAAGAGATTTTTTTAAAGAATATTTTTATCAATTCTTTGACAATTTTATACAGTGAATTTTGGTCATATTTGCTTCATACTAGCCTCCTAACCTCTTCCACATCCATCATACTTCCCCCAAGCCTAAACTTCACATCCTTCCCCCTGTTGAAATAAGTATGAATCCTGATTTGTACCCTTGTGATCCTGGCGCAGGATCAACCCTTGGAACATGTTCGGCCTACCAGGAGCTACATCTTTGAAGAAAATTAACTTTCCCTTACCTGGAAGCCATCATCTACCCATAGCGCCTCAGGAGTGGGAGCTTTTTAAATTTTATGCCGATATGTTGCTTGGCTTGATTCTGGGAAGACAGCCACAGCTGCTGTGGGCTTGTGAGCGCAGGGATCCAGTGCAGCTGGCAGATGCTGCTGGTCTCTGACCCTCCCCAACCTCTGCTCTTGCGATCCTTTCAACCCTTCTCAGCTGGTCCCTGAGTTTCCGCATCAAGAAAGTTTGAGAAGTGATTTTTAAACCACGAAAGTTTCTCTTTTTCTTCTTTCCTAACTCTCCAAACTCAAGAGCGGAGGCAAACATTTCGCCCACATAACTTTCAAAATAACCTAGCTACATAAGACCTGTTAGAAGTTTGCTGGTGGGTGTAGTCACAGGGCGCCTTTGCTTAGACCCAGTGTCCCAGCTCGCGGGTTTGTCGGCTCATTGCCACGGATGCGCTTAGTTCACAGAGGTGAGACAGGTTACATACAGCATGGAGCGCCACCCGTGAGGAGAAACTTTCATCAGTAGCAAATTAAATACATGTTTGTACCCTTCCCTCCTCAAAGATTATACACACACACACACACACACACACACACACACATATACACACATACATATTTTTTTTTTTTTACTAAAACCTAAGTTAATAACTTGCAGTAAGTTAGATGGATTTTTGCCTACACATTCGTTTCTAAGTGGCCCATACTTTGGAGAGCGGAGTCCACCACCCGAAATCTTGTCATGGTCTTCATATTTGTTTTTAGTTAGACTGAATAGAAACTGTTATTCTGGGATGATTCTGGGAGAGAAGTTATGAATTTAGCCCCTTCAGAGCTCAATAAAAATAATCCAAAAAAGTTATTTAAAGCTCCAAAGACTTGAACCCCAAAAGAGCACGCAAGCCGATGTTTTCTCTTGTGGAGCTGAGATTTGGAAGCACTTGTGGGCGTTCAGAGGTGGAAGGGGGCCTCTGACGCCTTCCCTTAGCATCAGGAAACGCGGGAGGGTGAGCCTTCGATCCGATTTCCAGAAAGGCAGTTTCCCTCAGCAGGGTGACTATTCCTGGCTCTCCTTTGTCAACACGGTGCTGGCCTGGCCCCGCCCCGCCCCCCGCCCCGCCCCGCCCCTCGGAGATCAGCTCCTGACACCATCTGATAAAACCTCCTCCACAGATTCAAGACCAGGGTTCATAGACTCCCTGCTCTTATAGACAGGTCAGATGAAGGCTCCTGTCCTCAGAGGATTATTTCTGAGCAAAATCCAGCTTAGGTTGGGTGGCCTGTGTCAGGGGGATTTTCCCTTCTGTGCAAGCCACGAGGTTTTATGATGTTGCTCTCACACTTGGCCTACTTTTCCTAGAGACATTTTTGATTTGGAGGCTTACATATCTCACGGTTATTGTAAAAACTACTAAAAAAAAAAAAAAAAAAAAGAACCAATTTAGGAAACTCAAAACCTAAAACTACTTAGAAATTACGTTGTGTGTCAATAATACTTCTTTGCAAACTTTCAGACTTTTTAATCATCATTGTGTTATCTAAGATTTTGTTGTCTCTCAGGCCAACGAAAGGCATTGGTTACAAATATCTGGCACCCAGAACAACACAAGCCTCAATACAGAGCACAATTTTAACAAGCACGGTTTAACGGCACTTCATTTTTTGACTTTAAATCACTCAGAAGCAATTTTCCCTCTCTTCCTATTTTTTTAAAACACTATTTTGTTTGTTTCTAAAAAGTAGTCCTAGGGCTGGAGAGATGGCTCAGTGGTTAGGAGCACAGGCTGCTTGTGCAGAGGACTCTGGTTTGATTCCCAGAATCTACAACGTGACAGCTTACAACCAGCCTAACTGCAGTTCCAGGGACTCCTATGCCCTCTTCTGACCACTATGGACACTGCAAGCATGTGGTGCACAGACACACATGCAGGCAAACACCCATACACCTAAAACAACAAAAAAAAAATAAGTATGCCTTTCAAAATAAACAAAGAGCAGTCTCATACCATTAGTGGCATCTTATAGTAAGAGCAAAACATCCATGCTAGCTGCAGGGGTACATACCTGTAATCACAGCATTCAAGAGGCTGAGGCAGGGGAGACTAGCCTGGGCTACATAAAAATTTTAATTAAAATAAAATAATGATAAATTCTCTGCTTGTAATCTACAGACTTCCCACGTATAAAAATCACTAGTGTCTGTTATCTGAAGTGACAAAATCCAGTTTAAAAACATATCTTAATGTAAGAGTTTGAATTAGCAAGAACTACGGGTAATATCCATACGCATTAAAGAAAGGCGGGGGTTGGGGGGTAATGTTTTCTTTCTCGAGAACAACAATTTAAGTGTTCAGCGTGATGAGAACTTAAGTGTGCATCTCTTGCTTGCTAACGTTGTTGAAATTATTGCCTGAGTTTCTGCCAGTCTGCCAGGAAGGTAACAATCTCTTGGCTCTTTGTAGGTGGACACTACTCTTTCTCAGTTTACCGACCCGAACATCTACCTGTGGGATGTACATCGCAGTAAGAGGCTTATTAAAGTAGACGGGCTTGTAGCCAAGAAGAGAAAACCCTACTGTGTCGATTTCTCGGCCATCCGGCCTCAGATCGCCTTACTTCGAGAAATGCACGTCACCCACTTTCGCTTCTCCCTGGACTGGGCACTGATCCTGCCTCTGGGTAACCAGACCCAAGTGAATCGCACGGTTCTGCATTTCTACCGCTGCATGATCAGCGAGCTGGTGCACGCCAACATCACTCCAGTGGTGGCCCTGTGGCAACCAGCAGCCCAGCACCAAGGCCTGCCACATGCACTGGCCAAACACGGGGCCTGGGAGAACCCACACACGGCCCTGGCATTTGCAGACTATGCGAACCTGTGCTTTACAGAGCTAGGCCACAGGGTCAAATTCTGGATCACCGTAAACGAACCCAACACACGGAACATGACCTACCGTGCCGGCCATCACCTCCTGAAAGCGCATGCCTTGGCTTGGCGCCTGTACGACGAGAAGTTTAGGGCGGCTCAGAAAGGCAAAATATCCATTGCCTTGCAGGCCGACTGGATAGAACCGGCCTGCCCTTTCTCTCAGAAGGACAAAGAAGTGGCCGAGAGAGTTTTGGAATTTGATATTGGCTGGCTGGCAGAGCCTATTTTCGGCTCCGGAGACTATCCACGTGTGATGAGAGACTGGTTGAACCAAAAAAACAATTTCCTTTTGCCATATTTCACTGAAGACGAGGCAAAGCTAATCAGGGGTTCCTTTGACTTCCTGGCCTTGAGCCATTACACCACCATCCTCGTGGACTGGGAAAGGGAGGATCCCATAAAATACAACGACTACCTGGAGGTACAGGAGATGACTGACATCACGTGGCTCAACTCTCCCAGTCAGGTGGCTGTGGTGCCTTGGGGGCTGCGCAAGGTGCTCAGCTGGCTGAGGTTCAAGTACGGAGACCTCCCCATGTATGTGACAGCCAATGGCGTAGACGATGATCCCCATGCCGAGCAGGACGCGCTGAGGATGTACTACGTTGAGAACTACGTGAACGAGGCCCTGAAAGGTGAGCCTCCTTTGCCCCCAGTCCCCAGTCCCAGAAATGCCATCACCATCAGAGTGTGTGGTTCCTGATGAAGAGGGGAACACTGCCCGTCCTCAAGTAGAGCTAAAGACAGCATCTCCCCTGTGGTGGAAAGAGCATAGGGGAAAGTGGAGACAGAGTCTCCAGCCCCACTCTGAAAAGCCTAGCTTCAGATGATCCTCTCTCTCTCTCTCTCTCTCTCTCTCTCTCTCTCCTTCCCTCCCTGTCTGTCTTTCTCTCTGTTTCTTTAGATTTTCTTTAGAAAATTTTTCCCTATTTTTTTAAATTAATTGTTTTGTGAGCATACACACTACGGAGCTCCTTATGACAGTTTTGATCGTATGGGTGTTGTTGTAGAGTGCTTTCATCCACTTCCCTCTGTCCTCCATCACCCTCCCATCTCCTGATAGTACTCCTCGTTCTGCAGATTATCCCAGGCTTTCTTATCACATTGAAACCTTTTAAATTGTTTATTTTTGTATGAATACTGTGTTTATATCATTTATGTCCCCTATTCCCCTTCTAACTCCTTCTGTGTCCCCCACTCCTTCTCAAATTCTGTGACTTCTTCCTTGTTATTGTTTTACAGACACACACACACACACACACACACACACACACACACACACACACACTGCCAAGTCCATTTAATGTTGCTGGTATGTAGCTATGTAGGGCTGGTCACTTGGAATTGGATTTATCAGGCAGCTTCTTGGGGAGAGATCGATTCTCCCCCAGTGGCCATTGATTGCCTGCAGCTCTTCATCTAGGGGCGGGGCCTTGTGAGACTTCGCCCATCCAAGTTGGCATGTCAACTAGTGGTGTTATTGTGCAGGTCTTAGCTAAGCATCCCTATTGTTGAGAATTCATGGGTACAGCTTTCCTGTTGTGTCTAGAACAAATGATCACGGGGTGCTCGACCTCAATTAATGCACCCACAGGGCAACGCCTACACCTAAAGCTGTGGGAAAATCACAGAAGAGGGGACGGAAAGACTGTAAGGACCAGAGTACCGGGACCCCTCTTGCCTCATATATGTGCGTGTGTGTGTGTGTTCTGCACATGTAAGGAAATTGCTCTCCTTTGTTCCTTTCTCTCCATTACTCTCTTGTTCTCCCAAGAATTTAGATTCTTCCAGCACTCATATTCCAGTAACTGCTTTCATGTCCTCTGTGTGTGTGTGCATCTGTGTGTGTCACACACGAGCCACAAGAGAAAATGTGCGATACTTATCTGAGTCTCAGCTATTTCATTTAACATAATGATCTCTGCTGCATCAACTTTCCTGCAAATGACCTCCTTTCACGCCTCATGGTTGAACGAAATCCCACCATGCGCATGTGCCACGATTCCTTTATCCTTTATCTGTTGGTAAATACCTCACACTTATTGTGAACGATGCAGCTGCTCCCACAGCCATCTTATCTGCTTGATGTATTAAAAATAAACCAAGCATAGGATTGGTTGTGCAAAACCAGCACTGTAGAGTATTTCCATATTGTCTTGATATTTGCCAATTTGTTCTTCTGTAAAGCTTTCTCCAGTGAAATCAGATGAGTCTGAAGTTAATTGAATGGTATTGAGGCTTTTCTTTATCCACCAAAGCGGTGTAAAAAGGCTGAGTGGTGTATAAAATACTTCAGTAAATCCTCTCCTGCTCTTTATCTCCCTAGCCTACGTGTTGGATGGAATCAACCTTTGCGGCTACTTTGCTTATTCGCTTAGTGATCGGTCGGCTCCGAAGTTTGGCTTTTATCGTTACGCTGCGAATCAGTTCGAGCCCAAACCATCTCTGAGACATTATAGGAAAATTATCGACGACAATGGCTTCCTGGGTTCCGAAACGCAGGGAAGGTTTTGTCCAGAGGAATACACCCTGTGCAGCGAATGCAGCTTTTTTCACACCCGGAAGTCTTTACTCGTCTTCATCGTGTTTCTTGTCTTTGCTTTTATTATTTCTCTCGCTCTTATTTTTTACTACTCCAAGAAAGGCAGGAGAAATTATATCTAGTGTGAATGCCTTCTGGCTGTTTGCTCTGGGCTCATTAAGCACCCGCTGTCAGCTGCCAGCCATTTGTATCTCTCCGCGTCGTGAGGCCACACTACACGCATTTGGATGCCAGAAAGCCTTTTTTGTCACAGATGGCAGAGCTTTTGTAACAGGTATTGGTAACTGTAAAATATTGGTAAGATGAAGAGTACCTGAATTTGCCCTCGTTGGGGTCGATTAGGCAACTGTACTGGCCTCAAGTTCTACAGAACCCCTGTATGGAAGGAAGGAAACATGGCAGCCATAACAGCACTAACTGGACCGAAGTTTGAAGAACAACAACTTGAGGAACACAGAGAAAAATGTATCTGTGTCCAGTTTTAAATTTTGCATGTTTTCGGAAGTAGCATTCTCTCAATTGCCTTGTTAATACCTAACAGCTGTGACTTTACATGCTCCACATTCACAAGGCAACAACGGAAGATTTTATAGCGCGGATGGGCAAGAGACCCTGGGCTAAAGCAGCCCATTTGAGAGCTCTGTTTTTACCAAATGCTGCTAATATTAACTTATGAACATGCTTACAGAGCACATTATGGAGACTTAGATTTTTGTGAATGTTTTTGAGGTGCTCTCTAAACCCCAGATCTTTGAGGGCTCTCTCTCTTACTGCCTCTCCTTTCAGAGTCTGCATGTTGGAGATTTTTTTTTTTTTCTGGTAAATGTTCACAAAAAATAAAGATGAGTCTTGAGCTGCTGGCCTCTTTGGGAAACCGACTGCAGAATGCAGGGCACGGCGGCAGTTCTAGGAAGGAGAAAGGAGGGATTTTTTTCTGTTTTTTAATGAGCAGCATGAGTGTTTTGATTAAACATCCTTTTGTCTTTGAGCAGACCTTGGAATGAATGAAATGACCTTTCCCACGTGAAGAAAAATGAAATTGTCACCCGATTTGTGAAGAATGACTGTTGCTTTCTGAGAATACGCTGTCAATGCTTCGACACAATAGTTTCCCAACTTTGTAGTAGATGCAAGAGCAATCGGGTGTGAACACACTGGGAACCTGTCTTTGTGGCCACCGAGAGTCACTCTGGGCTTCTGCAACTGTGAACGGGCTTCGAACCTGTCCCACTTGGAGCTCTGACACCGACCACGCTACCGACTTCTATCCAAAGGGCTACCTGGGTCTTCTCCTTCCACACCCGCTACCCTAAGTCTTACTGAGTCCACAGGGGATGTTCCCTTGCTATACCTGAGTGGTCTTAGAGATGATAAGCCAATACCAGACAGGCAAGATAAGCCAGCCAAAGCAGGCATAGTTACCCGTGTTAACACAGGGTCTTACTTCATCTTGTGATATGGTATGGTTTTCCTCATGAACAATCAGCTTCTGCTGTGGTGTTCTTTATACAATTGGACTTGTTATTGAAGTCAAATGCTAAAGAACCAATAGTTTATTTTATGCCTCTATTTTTCTTGATTACAGAGTAATATATATTAATTGTAAAAATTTAAAAGACAAAAACTATATGTGAAGAAAAAGATCTAATATAATACAAGGACACTACTGACAGTTCCTATGTGTTGTATTTTATGTAGTCAGATCCTATTATACACAGGTACACATCTTCTTTATTCATTTTTATTGAATAATTTTTCTGTCATTAGTCTTCAAGAACAAAATTTTAATAGCTATGGAAAATATTGTTAGAATAGCTGAAAACTGTATTATTTGTTGAGCCAATTTCCCATTAATTAGTTCAATAATAAATATCATTTAAAAATAATTTTCTTGCTGCATCATTTACTCTGTTCCTTGAATGTAAAGAAAAGTAATTCTGTTCTTGATGAAGCATTATAATCAATCTTTGTGCATCTTTATCTTCTATCATAACCATGTGCCAGTAGACTGCTAGTGGATTTTTTTAATGAAATTTTTTTGTCAGGCATGGTGACTTGTGCTTACAATCTAGTATGTGAAAAGCCAGAAAGCCTGAGGTGGGAGGATGATGGGGAGGGAGTTCATGGCCAGCCTGGGTTACAGAGTAAGACTTCGTGTTTTAAAAAAATGTAATAAACGTACCAGGCAGTAATAGCTCACGCCTTTAATCCAGCACTTGGGAGGCAGAGGCAGGTGGATCTCTGTGAGTTCGAGGCTAGCCTGGTCTACAAGGCCAGTTCCAGGACAGCTAGGACTGTTTCACGGAGAAACCTTGTCTCAAAAAATCTGAAAAAAAAAATGTAATAAAATGAAAAGTATTAAGTTAGCTAAGGCACCTAAGAAGTCACCAGAGCGATTGGGACGTTCAGACAGCCACAGGAGGTGAGTCCTGAGAGAAAGACACAGACAGAAAGGCAAAGAGGAAAAAAGAGAATGGTGAAGGGCGTAGGAAGAGTTTCAGACGAGTTCAGGAAGGACACGTCAAAACCCTTCAGCTGAATGGGGGCTTCATGAGAACTTTGCGTCCAGTAGATCTTCACAGAAGGCCAAGCACTGACCAGATGGAGGGGCCAGGGAGCCTCTCAGACCTGGGGCTCAGGGGTGGGAGCATGGGGAGGCAGAGGCAGACTAGGGAGTGGGGTTTTCTGGCCAGCAGACCTGCCTTCTTTTTCTACTGTGATGCTTAATACTTCAAACTAGGCAACTGATAAAGAACAGGATTTAATTAGCTCAAAGGTCTGCCAGAAAATGCAATGCCAAGGTCCTGGCACCTGGTACAGGCCTCTTGCTGTACAACACAGTGACAAGACACAGCTGATCTGTTAGCTCTTACCTCCTTCATCATGGAGACCCCATCTTCCTGATCCATAAAATCCAAATGACCTCTAAAGACTAAGTGTCATTAATGTGACTTTGGGAATTAAGAGTTCAATCTGTGAGTACCTAGGGAGCCGCTCAACACAGTAGGGGTGATAAACCAACCCACCCTCCCTCTCCAACCTATAAAATAATTCACAGGTAACTCCCAGCTAGGCTAAACTATGGTGAAACTATCTTTTAAAGATCTATATGTGGATTTCTGCTTTTCTATTTGTTGTGATTAAATCCTTAACCAGAAACAACTGGAAGGAGCACTTATTTTGGCTTAAGGCTCAAAGAGACAAAGTCCATTGGGGCAGGTAGAACAGCAGCAAGGTGTGAGCCAGACTGCAGCCATCATGAGGGTGGGAACAGAGGACAAGAGTTAGGGCCATGTGATACAGACTCAAGGCCATGTGATACAGACTCAAGGCTTGCCCCAGTAACCCACTTCAACCTCCTAATGTTTCCAAAACCTCTCAAAACAGGACCTATTGAGGGAGAACTTTGTAACATGAGGGCCTGCTCTTGGGGTTTCTGTCCCGCCCCATCCCCCAGCCCTTTAGTCCCAGAGAAAATCACACAGAGATCTCTATAAGTTATAAAACTGATTGGCCCATTAGCTCAGTCTTCTTATTAGCTCTTATAACTTATATTAACCCATTATTCTTATCTATGTTAGCCACATGGCTCTCGGTACCTTTCAGCCGGGCAGGTTACATCTTACTTCTTGGTGGTCTGGGCTGGAATTGGAGGGAGCTTTCTGCTTCCCAGAATACTCCTGTTCTCTTTTCTCCACCTCTACTTCCTGTCTGGTCTTGCTGCCTATACTTCCTGCCTGGCCAATCAGCGTTTATTCAAAACATAATTGACAGATACAGACAATTCTCCCATACCATTTTTTTGTTAAAAAAAAAAAAGAGGGGAAGTGGTGCAGGAGAATTATCTGTATTGTCAATCATGTTTTAAATAAATGCTGATTGGCCAGGCAGGAAGTATAGGTGGGTCAACCAGACAGGAAGAAGAGGCGGGGAGATGAGAACAGGAGAATGCCTGAAAGGAGGAAGCTCATTCCTCCCATTCCTGCCCAGACCACCGAGAAGTAAGATGTAACCTGCCCGGCTGAAAGGTACCAAGCCATGTGGCTAACATAGATAAGAATAATGGGTTAGTATAAGCTACAGGAGCTAATAAGAAGACTGAGCTAATGGGCCAATCAGTTTATAATTAATGCAGACTCTCTGTGTGATTTAGGAGCTTGCTAGCTGTGGGGTACCGGGCAGGAAGGAAACCCCAACAAGCTGGTCCTCATGTTATAGAACTTTTACCTTCAAATGATTACATTCTACCCATGGCTCCAATATGATCATGGCCATTTTATGGCACAACATGCATTCATTTCAAAGTCTCCTTGTCCTTTTATAGTTTATGAGATTTTATTTGTTTTTATTTTATGTGTAGGAGCATTTTGCCTGCATTTGTCTGTTACCATGTGCATACAGTGCCCATGAAGGCCAGAAGAGGGCATCAGATCTGGAACTGGAGTCAACAGATGGTTGTCAGTCACTATGTGGGTTCTGGGAACTAAACCCAGGTCCTCTAGAAAAGCCGCCTGTGCTCTTAACCACTGAACCATCTCTCCTCCAGCCTCCCGTTAGCTTTAATAGTCCCAACACTGAGCAAAAGTCCAAGTCTTAGACTAAGGAAATAGCCTCTGTTCTAAAGCTGTTTTTTTGTGGGGAGGGGGTGTTATTTAATCATAATGATGAAAAACTTAAAATACACTCAGATATAATTTCTCTAGACTAATTCCACTTACTCTCAACATGTTTCAGATTTGTTGATAACTCAATATTTAGAGCATAATATTATAAAAACAAAGTCTGTTGTTGTCAAAATGATTGACCCTAAGGCATTAGTTATTTTATCTGTGACTTTGCATAGACATGTTCATAGATAGACTCCCTTAGTAAAAGTGAAAAGAAAACTCAGTTCTTACATTTACTTTATGATACTAAATTATTTTGTTATATTATTTTGTTTAATTATACAAATGTTTTATTGGTAGAATGCTGAAGACCCTTCTGTAGGAAATGCTCCTATATTTGTTATTGTACCATCTGCTCTTTTGAAACATCCTAAGGACACAGGCATAACATTACAGTTTGTATTTTTGTTATTTAGTTGGTAAATAGTTACAGACTTATTCATTTTCCATGTACTTCCAAAACCTTTAGCGGAGTTTCTGAATTTAGTGCAATCTTTCAATATGTCTATTTTATGGTAAAACAATTTAATAGTAAATGACCTTATTTATTTTGTATAAATTATTTTTAATAGAAACACACCCCCTTCCCCTTAATAAATTACTATAATTGATAAGTCTGGAAAATTCCATTTCCCTCGACTGTACTGTCTATCTAAACACAGCTTTAGTACAGTGTCATCTAAGGCATTTCATGCTGTTTTGGTCACCAACTGCAAGCAAGCCAAATCTTTGGCTAATCACGTCCAAGTTACTAGCTAGCCAAGGGTACAGCGTTCAAGGCCATGGTGCTATGTTTAGGACACGAGGGCTTTATAGCCTGTTGCGCTTTAAATTGCGGGATATCACGAATCTCTGATAAATAGTCCCAAGGCTTCAAATAGAAATGTTTCAATAGACAGGGTGAGGTGGGGGGGGGGTAGAGGAACAGGAATGGAGATGGGGTGATGGGGGTGGGGGGATGCGATTGGGAGTGGGGCAGAAATGCTAAACCAGAGAGGAGATAATGGACCTAAAATTAGAGAAAGATTGACAGTAAGATGAATGCATAGACAAGATGATAAATCAAGCCGCTTTTATTGTTATTGGTACCATGATAAAATGGCTTTAATTTATCCCTGCCTGTCATTGACTTACCATCCCACTGTCACAAGCGGAGTGCAGATTAGTCATCCTGTCAGAGTGGAAGTCGAGGTGTATGGTTCCAGGACACATGACGCCACCATGATTCACGCAGAGAAGGAAGGACAGGACTGAGCAGGAAAGCGGTTGAGGGGTCTGCTCTGGGGCATGCTGAGTGGAGCGGCACCTGCAGGTTGCAGAGTCTGTGTGTGAGTCAAGATGCACATGACTTTGAGTGGCAGCACACGCGGGCTGGCAAGGGGCCTGTCGGAATAATTCTGGCAGCTTGTTCTCTAAGACCTGTGGGCTTCTATGGAAGACGGACAAGAACCGACTCAGTAGGTGTAAGAAGAAGAGGAAGGTAGAGTACAGACAAATCTGTAAGGGAGATTTTCAAGTGCATCCAGGAAGTCAGCATGAGCTTTCCCTTGCGCGCG
>NW_004949200.1:543536-549209 GCF_000317375.1 Microtus ochrogaster
CCCTAGTGGTGGCTTGACTCTCAAACCTTGTACTTGTTGCTCGTGATCATGCTCTGCTATTTACTGAGCTAAATCCCCAACCACAAAGTTTTTGCTGTTTTCTGTCCAAGACAAAGTCTTACATATCCTAGATTAGTCTTAAACCACTATATAGCAGAGGTTGGCCTCGATCCTCCTGTCTGTGCCTCCCAAGAACTGGGATCACAGGCAAAGACCCACCTGGTGTCTGTGGTGCTGAGGACTGGGGGTTCTTGCTTTCTAAGGAAGCCCACTGTCAATTGAGCCAAAAACCCAGCCCCAGGAAACCACTCTTGAAAAGAAAGGACTCTATCAGCTCCTATGCATGGGAATTGATAGCTTGGGGTGTAGAAGGATCATGCTCTTACGTAGTAGAGGCAGTCCCAAATCAGACAGTGATCTTGGAGTTGCTAGCTCTGCTTGCAAATTTGCATTATAACCTGGAGTAAGACACCCTGTCTTGAAAAACTAAAAAAACAAAAACACATATGAGTTACTTGGACATGGTAGTTTGAATGAGAAATGGGCCCAAGTTCAGGCATTTGGACACTTGGTCCCCAGTTGGTGGCACTGTTTTGAGGGACGTTTAGGAGGCGTGATCTTGCTGGCAGAAGTTTGTTACTAGAGGTAGGCTTTGGGAGTTTAAAAGGCTGCACACTTCCAGTTCACAGGCTGTTTCACACCTGCAGTTAAGGTGTACACTCTCAGCTGCCTGTTCCTGCTGCCATGCCTGCCGCCTGATGCCATGCCTAATCACGATGATGGATTCATCTTCCTCTGGAACCGTAAGCCAGAATAAACTCTTCCCTAAGTTGCTGTGGTAGTTGAAATGTCATTGCCTCCAGAAGTGTAACACCCAATTTTGTGTTACACCCTCGGTACAATTCGCGCACCAATCTACCGTACGCGAGTCGGGCAAGGGCCTGGAGATTGAAAGAACACACAAAGAGACCTGGGTCATTCGTAAGGAGATCAACCGAGTGCCATTTATTCAACCTTGGGGAAATCCTTATATACCCAGCTGCTGCACAAGGATTTCCGCCCAGGCAGGTGTGAAATTACCATGCCAAAGATGGAGTCAATGCCCTACAGCTAATCACCAGGCGGGGCAGGGGGAGCACAGGAACAAACAGAATGCTTTAGTTAGCTGACCAGAAACTGTCCTCAAGATGAACCCCCAGGAACAAGGGTAGACCCGGGCCCTACACATAAGCTCATAGGAAGTGGCACTATTGGGAGGTATGTCTTTGTTGGAGTAGGTATGGTCTTGTTGGAGGAAGTATGTCACCATGGAGGTAGGCTTTGAGGTCTCATATTTGCTCAAGCCACACCCAGTATCTCAGCTCAATTCCTGTTGCCTGTGGGATCAATACGTAGCTCCTTCTCCACTCTCAGCCCCTTCTCCAGCACCACGTCGGCCTGCATGCCACCATGTCCCGTCATGATGATAATGGACTGAACCTCTGAGCTGGAAGCCTCCTGAGTAAATGTTTTCCTTTATAAGAGTTGCCATGGTCATGGTGTCTCTTTACAGCAAAGGAAACCCTTAAGGCAGTTGCTTTTGGTCGTTGGTGTTTTATCATAGCAACAGAAAAAAACAAAAAAGAAAACCTGGATCTAACAGGCATGGTGTGTATCTCCTAGGCTGTTTATCTAGCTGCAGCTACTGGCTGTGGTCGGGAATGTTAGTTTTGTGTTCCCTCCGAGCACCTCTCTTTCCCTGATTGATCTGCCACACCTGGAGCTGCTTCGCTGTAAAATTTGACAGATTACTTTCAGGGCAGTGGTTTTTGTTGTTGTTTTTAGCACCCTGCCCTTCATTCCATGCTTACAGCAGTTTCTCTCTTTGGATTCTGTGGTTAGATTTTTTTTCAATCCTTTCTGACTGGTTTCCTGGGTGCCAGAAGTCATTTCTGTCTTTGATGACTTTAGGAAGCAGACCTCACTACATAAAGTGTCTTCTGTCCCCCAGCCTGTTCATCTGGAAACCTCACAAAAGACCTGACTGGGACTTGCCTGATAGACCTTTTCCCATTAGATAAGGCTCTTCAAAACAAGATCTTGATCCTATTTTTCATGCTACTCGGTAGGAGGTTTATTAAACACTCAACAAGCATATCTTATATAAATGAATGCCTAACAAGCAGACAGGTAGTTCTTTAATCACAGGTCAGGTAACTGCTTTTCCTCCCTTCTCCAGACTACCTAGGGCCCAGTAATTACTGGCACTTTGCCAATTGGACATCTCATTAACCATATTTATTCTGGTAATGGTACTCGTGGTGACCATCTCCAGGCTGTGAAACATCTTTAGTTTCTATCTCAGTCATTTAAAAATGATCCTGTTAGGATATTTACTTCATTTTAACAGATCATCATGAACTACAGCTTTTTTTTTTTTGAGAATTAAAATACAATTAAAATCACCATAGCAACACACTGACCTTAATTAGTTCATTCAGCAAATGATTAGCACCTAATTGCTGTGTGCCTACCTTAGGTAATTTGGATGTATCTGAAAAGCTTTGATCATCATCAGATAAAGGTTTGCTGTAATTAATATGCAGTGGGATAGTTGGTCATCTCAGTAGGCATGCGTTTAATTCCTAGCACCCACATGGTAGTTCACTCCCACCTGGACGCCCAGTTCCAGGGAACCTGATGACCTCAGGGCACCATGGGCACCAGGTGCGCACTTGGTACACAGTCGTGCATACAGGCAAAATACTTATAAACAAAATAAAAACAGTAATACAATAAAACAGTGATGTACTGGATAGCTTTTTATCACGGAGGCTAGAGTCATCTGCTGGGCGGGAACCTCAGTAGAGAAAATGTCTCCCTCAGACTAGTCTATTGGTGTAGGAGGTCCTTCTGTCTATGTGTTGCTTTTATTGGTTAATGAATAAAGAAACTGGCTTGGCCTGATAGGGCAGAACTTGGGTGGGTGGGGCAAACTAAGTTGAATGCCAGACAGAGATGGTAAAGATCCTTTAGTGTGTTGGTTGCCCACTCTACTGTGGGGACACATGCAGATGTGAGCCTGTTCCACCTGGTCTGAAGGTCAGAGAGTTTGAGCTAATTTTTGCTCTTTCAAAGTGGTTGACAACAGGTCCAAGTACAAGATATCCTGACCTAGGGTGTGGTTACTTGGTGTTTTGAACATTAAGATGGCTGATAGAGGTGGACCTGCTCCATCCTGACCAAAGGTCAGAGAATTCAAGCATACTCCTGTGCTCCTTCATTTAAAACAGGAAGTTTGACATAGTGAGTGACTGCCCACAGGGTGCTTGGTCTAGGGTGTATTCACTGCGTATCCTGTCCCAAGCATCAAATACCTTTACTCAGGATATGGTTGATGTCTCAAGTATTCAAGCAATTGTTCTGATGGTCCTTTGTGTCATGTTAAAACAGTCTTTTGCCTTCTTCTCCCGGCTTTTGTATTGGGGTATAAAAGTGTCTGGAAAATAAACGCAGGTGAATCCAGCATTTAGCATTCACTGATCTGTCCTCCTGGTACTATCCTATGTTTCCGCATTTCTTTCATATTTCTGTTCCTTCTACCTAACGTTTCTAATCTTCACACCCCTACCCTGAAATGTATGAACCCACTGTGGCTAGGACTGTGGCAGAAGTCACCCCGGAAGGTGATTTAGGAGGCTCTACCAGCACCTTTGGGCTCTCTTTGTCACCAAAAACCACAAAAAAAAAAGTAAAAAATAAAAAGAATACATAGCAATATAATGTCATAGGAATACATGTAATATTTATTTCAGCATTATTCATAGTTGAATAATAGTCCCCATAGAGAAATAATTCAGTCAATTTTTATCACATAGTATCTTCCGCCATTAAAAAAATCAATCACAATCAAACCAGTTAGTCAGGAATTCTTTGGAGCATTATTGCCATGTGGGTGCTGGGAATTGAACCAGGGTCCTCTGGAAGAGCAGTCAGTGCCCTTGACCATTGAGCTACTTTTCTTGCCCTAATAAAGATTAAGACTGGAGAAACGGCTCAGCCATTTTTTTTTTTTTAGCATACTGTAAGAAGAAAGAGAAGTTGGCAGAAAAGAAGGAAGGAGATAGGGGATAGAGACAGAGAGAAAGGAGGTGCCGTATCTGAACCTTGTTCCAGATGAATTGTTCCCTAGCAGGTGGTACCCTGTTGGGAGGCTATGGGACCCAGCTGGTAGAGTGTCTCGAGGAGGGGACGTCTGAAGGTTGTACTGAGTCCCATTGGCTCCGACTCCACTCGCTGTTCAGTTTGCTCGCCTGTTGTCATGGGCACAGTCTCCACCGTGTCCTCCTGCCATCATGTTCTTTCTCAGACCTGCAGTTCTGATAAAGTGATACGGGTCTGACACAGTGACTGTCTTACTGGGTATTACTATTGCTGTGGTGAAGCGCCGTGGCCAAAATAACTTGGGGAGAAAAGGGTTTATTTGGCTTACATATCCCAAGTCACAGTCTGTTGAGGGAAGTCAGGACGGGCATGGCAGGAACCTGGAGGCAGGTGCTGACGTAGAGGCCATGGAGGATACAGGAGCTGATGTATAGGTTAGGGAGGGGAGCCGCTTACCCGCCTGCTTCCTACGGTTTGTTCAGCCACTGCTTCCCTACAGAACCCAGGACCACCAGGACTGCCAGCCCAGGGGTGGTCACACCACAGTGGGTTGGGCCCTCCCCCATTGGTCACTAATTAAGAAAATTCCCTCCGTGTTTGTCTGCTTCAGCCTGGGCTCACGGAGGCATTTTCTCAGGTGAGGTTCCCTCCTTCTCTCAGATGACTACAGCAGATGTCATGTTGATGCAAAACTAGCCAGCACAGTTACAGACACACACGCACGCACGCACGCATGCACGCACGCTCCTCAGAAGCCATAAGGTAGAGTAAATCCTTCCTGTCCTGAGTCCTCTGTCAGGTAGGTATTCTGAAAGTTACTAGTTCAGAAGGGAAGGAGACAAACAGATGCTGTCCAATAGTTTTCTCCAGATTGAAATATTCCATCCTGCAGGGAACTCCTTAATCAGGAAGGTAAACAACTCAAAATAGCTTCAGGAAGTCCCTGAAACTGACCAGATTCACCAGGCCCCTCCCCTCCAGAGTAAGCCTTAAAGGATGAGGATCCATCCAAGACTAGTGAAACACAACAGCCTAAAAGACTCTCAGAGAAGCCGAGCCACATAGAAGACACAGAACCACATAGAAGACACAGACACACAAAGCTGCAAAAAGAAAAAAGTATTCTTGAGAACAGATCAACTTCCAAGCAAGAAGCAGAGACCAGCAGAGCAGCCTGAAAGAGGTTTAGACCAACTGAGGCACCCAGAAAGGACACTGTCCAACCTGTTGTGTGCCTCCAGGCTGTGCAGTGTGCTCCAGGTTCCCAGCTTTTGTGAATCACCACCAATGCAGGCGTGGACCTCGGTGATGCAGCTGTCTTTGGGTCATTTCTGCTCCTGTAAGTAACCCCTCACCCATAATTGCTGTAAGGAACCCCAGGAAAACTCACTGGTTCACCAAGTTGGACTTTGGTGATATCTCTACTTTGGTCTGTCATGGGTTCCCTGTCTGGGGTGAGTGGATCTGTGTTGTGTCTCCCCAGGAAGTCTTGTCACACAATAGCAGGGAAGGAGAGAGAGAGAGAGAAAG
>NW_004949200.1:549309-561570 GCF_000317375.1 Microtus ochrogaster
GTGTGGCCTTCATTTGCGTTCTCTTCTTGGAATAGAAGAAGCAGAATAAAACCTCGCTGGCCAAGGCAAGCTTCCCTTTTTTTTGCCTTCCCTGGCCTTTCCTTCCTCATGGTTCTGGTAGCTGCTACCTGTCAGCAATTATTTTCCACCCGGCATGCTGTGCTGGGAGAGTCTGTTCGTCTGTCCGTCCTTCCTTCCTTTTCTTTTTCATTTTCCCACCCTATTAAACAAACATAGGCGCTCTGAATTTCTTTATGGTGTTGTTTGGCAGGCTGCACTCTTGCCACAGAAAGAGAAAATTATGTGATCATTTTACTGAGCTTGGCACTTTAATACACCAGCCAACTTTTTTTTTTTTAAACTACCTCCACATTTTAAAATATTCTAATTCCATGAAAAAAAAAAGTGATCTTTGGTAGCCACAATTCTCTAAACTCTTTGAGGCTTGACACACTGGGAGGAGAAGCAGGACTCAGTGACATGCGAAAGAGTGGGACCAAGTCTTCAAAACTCTGCTGAGTCCTGTTCCCGTGGGGGCGAAAGGGTGCCTATGGTGGAGCTGGCCTTCTGCAAGCTGCTTCAACCAGTTTTCTAGCTACCCTCCATCCTCAGGCTTGTCTCCTGTGAGGCCATTTCCTCCCCACAAAGGGCCACTATTGGAGAGATGGTTCAGTGACTAAGCACTTTATTGCTCTTGCAGAGGGACCTGGCTTGGTTCCTAGCACACCCAACTGCCTGGAACTCTAGTTCCAGGGGATCTGATGCCCCCTTCTGGCCTCTGTGGGATCCTGCATGCATGCGGCACACATACTCAAGCAAACACTCATATACATAAAATAAAAATAATAAGTCTTTGTATTTCTTCGAGACAGGGTTTCTCTGTGTAGCCTTGGCTGACCTAGAACTCGCCTTGTAGACTAGGCTGGTTTCGAACTCACAAAGATCTGCCTGCCTCTGTCTCCTGAGTGCAGGGATTGAAGGCGTGTGCTACCACCACCTGGCAAAATAATAAATCCTTTTTTTTAAGTCTTAGGAACTTTGAAAACCCACCTAATTTTTTTTATTGGTACATCACTTCTTATCTTTGTTGATGATTTATCTTTATTGGCAAGTGCACATTTTACATTAACTAACACTTAAGTGCTCCCTTTAAATGACTCCTTTCAAAGCTAAATGTGCCAGATGGGTCTTAGAGATCACTGCATTTGCTTCCAGGGAGAATGCTTGAGAACTAATCTTTTATAATTTGTCCTTAAGTACACACACACACACACACACACACACACACACACACACACAGGCTTTTGTGAGGGTCCTGCCTGTTTAGAAACTGTACTTAGCATGCTGCCAAGAACAGCTCTGCTCCTACAAAGGTAGGTGATTATGGGAAAGTAATTTTTAGAATGGCCACATTAAACAACAGCGAGAAAAGACTCCCTGGTGAAATTTGTCACTTCGTGTGACCTTCCTTAATCTAAATTTCAGAGGTGTTAAAGTACCAATCAGAACAGCTCTGGAGGCCTAATTTGCATAATGACGCCTGAGCGCTTTGGAGATAACTGGAGTGTGAGGTCAGTTGTGTCCCAGGGATTCAGCAGGCAGCTTCCGTGCCCTTGGATGCCCACTCTTGAAGAAAACTCTACCTTCACAGTAGGGTTCTTATTTTTGAACATGCGCAGTCCTGCAAACATCCGCTCTAGTTGAAAATGATTGCTGTTTATCATTATGTATGACCTTCCTGCGGTGCTGCCGACCAAGCCCTGCCTTCTAAGGGGTTTGCTCGTGACTGAGGGATGCAACGTGGGAGGGTTGGAGGAGGCGGTGCTCTCCGGAACCCAGAAGCCCTACCTATGCGGGGAGGCCCCTTTATCGTTCATCTTTCTTTTCTAAAACGCCTTCTCCCTAACTCTCTAGTCTGTGGCTCTACCCTGAGGTGACGTGGAAACCGGTTCTGGAATGTGGACTCACACTGCCTCTCTCTGGAGGGAAACATTCCCTGATGGTTGCTGTGAGGAACACAGACCCTATTAGGTGGGGTGTGGGGGTGCTTGATGCCTCCTGGTCCTCTGGCAGCCATTGCTGGGCTCCCTCTTTCCCAGCGTTCACCTCCGAGCTGTTCTTCCCTCTGCTCTGTCCACCCTTGCTGCTTCCAGAAACAACTTCCAGCTGTCCTGACGTGGAAGTCGTTCTGCATGTTACGGTGACAGCGTCATTCTGCCTGGTCCATGTTGTACCTCTCAAGGTGTCCCAGTACCCCAGTTCTAGTCAGTTGGAGAGGAAAATGAGTTTCCGCAATTCCTCTTCCGTAATTAAGGTAGGAGCCTTAAGAGGAAGACCGCATGCAGAGAGGCCAACTCCAAGCCCAGGCAGAACCCGAGGAGCAAAACGAGGTTGGACTCATTGTGCTTCACCCGGCACTTGTTGGTACAGCCTTGCCAGTGGCCACAGTCTCTGACCATCTGTAACAGTGAAGTGTAAAACACTTACAACGCACCCAGTGTTTTAAAAGCGCACAAACACACACATGCATACTCACACAGTGTACAGATATTCGCCCAAGCATACACATCAAGTAAACATTAAAAAAAGGTTAAAACCGCACATAATGTTGAGATAACAACTCGCACCCACTAACGTGGGCACCCCTCCAAAAGTGACGATGATACATGTTGCCGTTGATGAGGGCAATGAGAAACAGAATCCTCAGGCTTAGCTGGCAGGAGCCTAAAAGAGCACCGTGACTTTGGAAATTAGCTGGGCGATTGGTTAAAAGCACCAAGCACGAATGAATCGCTTGACTTTGCAAGTCCATGGCTGAGAACCTTACCAGAAATTCAGTTCCACCTGGGCAACTCACTCTTGTGTTTTTCTACCAGATTCTAACGTTAAATGCAAGTTAGCAGCCTGGCCTGAAGGGGGAGCATTAAATAACAGCTATTGAGTTTTGACACCATCATGCCCTTGGGTCTGGCTGATTTGAAACCATCATGCCCTTGGGTCTGGCTGCTCATAGTCTTTGTCACCAAGAGGTCAGAGCCCTGCATGGAGGGCTCTGAAGGGGTCACAGGATGAGACCCATTCTGGGCTGATGGCTCCTCTTTCTCCAGCCAGGCGATGTGTGCCCCACCCTTCCTAACTCATCCTGAGACTGTGGGAGCCGGCACTTGGTACAGCTGTGCAGGATTGTGGCACATTTTTAAGATGGCGAGAGTCACAGCTCATACAAACCAGAAGTCCTTGGCTGCTTCTCTGCTTTTCACTGACGTGACCAGAGCTCGGCCCCCTCTCTTCTATTTATCCTGTACTAAATTGTTTCTAACAATTCCATGTATCGTTTTCATGTTGTGCTGAGCCCAGTACATTAGCATAGTCTTGCCACTTTCTGCCTGGAGGCCTCCCACCGCCACGCCCTTAATGGCCACCTTTGAACTTGTGCTTGGGGTTTTTATCTTGTTACAAAGAAGCAAGAAGTGGCAGGAGACCCAGAAATGCTGAATTCTCAGTTGCCTCTCCATCAGTCTCTCCCGCTAGGAGTTGAGAAGTACCCAGGAGCAACTGGGAACCCAATAGCGATGCCATTGGCAGCTGTTCAGATGAGGGCTGTAGAAAAAGTCAGGGGTCCCACTCCGAATCCCAATCTTAAGACTAGCCACACCCAGACGTGCTCCCGCGTGGAGCTTGGAGGGGGAGGGGCGGTGTCCTCCAGAATCCACTTGCCTGCAGGCTGAGGTACTTAATGATCAATTTTCTCTCAGCTGCCCACACCCCTACCTCTTCCTAAAACCTAAATTCATCAGAGAGCTGGCTATGCAGGTCTCAGTCTGCAGTGTCTCTTTATGGAGATTATGTGCCCATTATACTTAGTGTTCTGTTCTGTAGGAGACTCGGGCTCCTGTCTCAGCAAGAAAACTCCGAGACGTTTACTCGGGATGGTCGCCATGGCCCCTCTGGAGAGCAGCTTGCCGTCTCCCCTAGGCAGCAGAACAAAGATTCAATTGCCGGGGTTTCTGTCCTGGGTGGGTAATTTTAGGAGAGGTTTTTCGGTGCCTCAGTTTATTCTTTAAAACTCAATGAGAGTAGGATTGGATTAATGCATAAATTAAGTGTGTGCCTAAACTATACAAATGTGGAGATAGTGGGTTTAGTGCGTCTGTCGTGGGCATATACAGGCAATTGTGGTCAGTTTTCCTTCTCGGGCCAAAACTTTCAGCCCCAGGGGCGCTTCCTACTTGCTGTGCCCACAAAGTCACCTTGAACAACCTATTTTTCACTCTTTGCCTAACGACTCTGGAATGTGGGAACTGGAGACACTGTTTGTTTAACACTCCCAAATCCTTGAACCGGAATTGTGGCGTGTTCTTCTGTCTTCCCTGGGAAAGCAAGGCCCCCACCCCTTCCTAGTGAGTTCCACAGCGGAGAAGCCCTGTCCAGTGAGTCCCTGTGTGTCCACGTCCCCTGCTGGGTGTCTGCTTTGCCTCAAGCTGAGCACAGAACGGTAACTAGTTTGCCAGGAGGACAGGAACGTAGCCCTGTAGACCTTGGGGAAAATCAAAACAGTTTCTCTTCAGCCTTCGGAGTCTCCGCCCTGCCGCTGACACCTGCGTGCCTTTGAGAGGCTACAGAGCGGGTTGGATGTTTCTATTCCTTCAGCCAGTAGCTGGGTATAAACACCACGGGATTTATCCCAGAACTCCTCAGAACTGACAGAAAGCTGGGAATTTGCCACTTCCAAGTTGCTGTGGGGTTGAGTGTCCTGCTGGCTTGGAAATAGGCTAGCCCTTGGTCTAACTCTGGTCACAACTGGACAGAGTTGGGTTCCACAAGCCTGAGACAAAGCAGACTCCCAGAGTGTTTAAGCACCCTAGGCCTTCCCAGAGCAAAGGAGGTCGGAGAGATGAGTGACCCTGATCTGAAGGAGAAATACCTGGGAGGTTAGGGGGAAACACGCTTCTGGGTGTGGTTCTGGCTTCTGGGTGTGGTTCTCAGTGACGGACTCCGCGAGTGGACGGACTATTGAGTATTGAGCATCAGTGGAACTGTGGAAGGTGGGTTCTAGCTGAAGTTGGGGAGTGCCCTTTGAGTTGAGTTAACCCTGACCTCCTTCTGTTACGTCTCCACTCCACCCAGAGGTGAGTGGCTCAGTCACCCCAGTCTGGGCATGACAGACTGAAAACTTTTGAGCCCAAAATAAAAATAAATAAATAAATAAAAACCCTCCTCCCCACAGGTTATTTCTGGCAGCTCCTTAATAGGGATGATAAAATTAACACACGAAGATGGGTCAGGTGGGACTGGGCTTCCAGGAAGTGCTCTTCTGATGTCAAGGCAGACACTCTCCTGTCCTGGAGTGTTCTGGAAAAGGACAGCTTCCAGGCCTCCACGGAAGGAGGAGTTCCGGGGGTGTGCAGGATAGGACCACAGAAACGGTCCTGCCCATCCCAGATAGCATTGAAGACAAGGTCGTGTTCCCTTTCAGGCTGAGGCCTTTTTATGCTTGGCCTGTGATTTCAGGTTTCTCTTCCTCCTGAAAATAGCACGTAGTCACCTGCAGATGCCAGAAACCCAAGTCGCAGGAGACAAAGCCTCTGATTTCCTGCGAAGGAGAAAAAAAAAAAAAAAAGGCTTAATTATGCAAATGAGTAGTGGAGCAGCTCATTCATATTAAAATGTCATCAGTCAGCTTCCCAGCTCCAAGGCTAGACCGGCTAGACCGTTGATTGACACTGACTGGGGTGGGGAAAGCATTCTAGATCAGAGGGACTGGTGGCTGGGCAGAGGGAACCTCCACAGTACTGACCACGGACATGTTGGTGGGGCATTTTCTTGATTGCTGATTGATAGAGAGAGGGCCCAGCTCATTGTGGGAGGCCCTGTCCCTTGGCTGTCTGAGCACGCCAGAAGGAGCCAGCCAGTAAACGGAGTCCCTCTGTTCTCTGCTTCCCGCTCCTGCCTTGAGTTCCTGCCTTGGCTTACCTGGATGAGGGGCTGGAAACTGTGAGGTGAAGTAAACCCTTTTCTCTGAAGTAGCTTTTGATCACACTGTCCATCACGGCAACAGAGAGCCTCCAGAGACACTCCAGAGAAACCTGTCCAACCTCGCTGAAAACCCCAGATCCCATTAGTGGGCAGGCAAGCAAGCCATGCCCATGTGCACCACCCACTTCCCAGGGCCCTTGGAGGGGCTGCTGCTTTAATCACGCCTGTGGGAAACAATGCGGTGCTGTTTCCTGTGAGATAAACCAGGTTTGGGGAAATGAGTCAACGCTGGCCTATTGTGTGATTATCTATGTCAGGTGAGCCACACCCCTCTGATAAATAGGTGAAATTCGGTCTTCTCCAGAACTGGTGAACACGAGGCCTCTTATTCTGAAGACAGGGTGTACTTGGGCCTGAGATCCACATGGGCTTGGGTTCCCCTGGGCTCCTTCCCTCCAACTACTGATAACCACTTCTACCCTGAGGTCAGTGGTAAGACAGGGCAGGCTGTGAGCAGCACCCTAGGTCAGGTTTGGGGCCTCTGAGCAAATGTGAGTTCTATCCCACATGGTGTGTTTGTCTTCTCCCAGCATGTTGAGCCTTGTCACCATGTTACTGTCTTCCTTCCCCCTTAATCCAGCCAGGCTAGCCAGTTACCTGGAACAAAGCCGCTATGCCTTAAGCCGTACTCAAGTGATGGGAGGAATAATTATCCCTTGGCAGAGATAATATACTCTTCCTTCCCAGGAAGCTTGGCCTCAGTGGACTGCTTATAGAACCGCTATGTTTCTGTTATGCCTCAGTTGTGTGAGTACTCACTCAGAAAAATGTAATCTCTATATATCTACTGGGCAAACCTTGACACTTGCATTCCTCACTCTTTCTCCAAGGCTCCTGCCCTTGCCTGTGGCTTTTGCTGATCACTAGCTCTCGGGCGGCAGCCTGCTGATTGCACTCATGCCTTGCATAGATCAAAAGGTGTGGTTTTCTTTTTCCTCAGCCTCCTTTAGGCTATGCTGAGATTTACAGCTTGATTGGGGTGTTTTTTGTTGCAATTCTAATTAAATTGTTCTTAAGCTTCCTTCTGAGCCCTTTTTAAAGCTCTTTTATAAATGAGACTAAGAACCCAAGAGGAGACCCCCATTTTCCTGGTCACTTGTGTTATCTCAGGTGGAACATCCCAACGTTTCAGGTAAGAGAAGGAAACATCCAAGCTGATCAGTGGGAAATGTGTGTTTGAACCCCCAGAGCGGCTGCAGAGTTCCGAGAGGTTTAACTTTTGAATTAAAAGCAGTCAGGGCTTGTTCTTTGGTCATTAGACAGAATAATTTCCTGTTAAGTTCTGGGGGAGGCATCTGCTGACATCTTCATGACTTAGCTTGCTTTCTGATTGGCTGGAGGACAAGGACAGTTTTCAGGAGCAGCCATTTTCCTGAACTGCTGTATGTCTTTTGTTTTCCCCCCACAGGGATGGGTACTTAGCACATTGATTAAGTGCCAGCTCTCATTCATGTAATCTTAGCAATTTTAGAGCAACGAAGGATGAGTGCTGTGGTAACAGGCATGCTGAATAGGTCTTTACCACACCCCCTCCTGCCTGTCCTGTCTGTAACTGGAACTTTCCACTGCCTGTTTCTTTCCTCAGTTTTTATCTCATTAATAATTTTTATTGCGTCTTGGTCACTTCCTCATTAGACAAAGTGCTGGTTAGATTTTATTTTTGTCCCATCATAGTTTTTACTTTTTGTCAACTTGCCACAAGCTAGGGTCATCTGTGGGAGGGAACTCAATGGAGAATCTGCCTCCATCAGGCTGGCCTGGAGGCAAGTCTGCGGGGACATTTTCTTGATCAGCAATTGATGTGGGATTGCTCATGTTATGATTTTTGTCTCTTCAAGAGACAAGCCACACCCTCCCTCCCCCATCCGCTGAGGCAGGCTGATCTTCAGCTTCCTGCCTGAGCTCGCTCTCTTTCCTTCTTTCTCTCGGAGAGGCAGCTTCGCTTCTGCCTCATTTCTCCCCACCCTTCTCTCTCTCCTCTGTCTGCTCAGGACCCACAGGAAAAATCATAACAGCTCAGTCCACTGTGGGTGGTGTCACTCCCCGAGTTGGTGGCCCTGGGTACTATAAAAAAGCAGGATGAGCAAGCCATGAAAAGCAAACGAGTGAGCAGTGTTTTCTTCTCCATGACCTCTGCTTCAGTTCCTGCCTCCAGGTTCCTGCCCTGACTTCCCCTGATGATGGGCTACCATGTGGGTCTTTGAGCCAGATGAACCCTCTCTTTCCCAAGTTGTTGGTCGTGGTGTTTATCACAGTAGTGAAATTAAGTAATATAGGCAGTACATTTTATAAGGTGTTCGTTGGGTCACATGCTTTGCATGGATAGTTCCCAGTGGATGAACTAACTCAAGGCTCCTGTTTGTTTACAGCAAGTTTCCCCATATTTGAAAATTTTAGGAACAACCACAGTTGGCTTTTTGGAATAGCAGCTAATTCTCTATTCTTTGCACTACGGGGTTGTGTTGAAGTTGTCAAAACTCAAAAGGGGAGGAAGTTAGGAGAGCCGGGCTGCTGGCGTGGACTTTAAATGTGGAACAGCCACTTGTGATACTGAGGGAGCCTGCCGCTGGTTTGGGCTTTGATATGCTCATAGGCAGCACAGGGAGCCATATGTCCCGTCTGCTTTTTGAATCTGAGGGGAGGTGACACTCTCCGTCAGAGTTTTCATTTTATGACACTTGTCGCTGTTATTCGTGGTCACATACCTGATTCATTTGGACCAACAGATGACTCATGCATCAGAATGTTCTTTACACAGTGTGTGTGTGTGTGTGTGAGTTAGGGGTCCTTGGAGTTTGGATCAGATAGAGTTAGAGTCATTGACGCATAACTAAATGTTTTATGTTTCATACAGTCGAAGGGATTAAGACCTTGGGTAAAAGCACTTGAGACCCACATGGTAGAAGGAGAGAAGTGACTTGTGCAAATTAGCTTCTGACCTCCACAAGGGGTATATGTGTACGAGCATGCACGGTAGTGAAGAAGCATACGTATACACATACACACTCTCTTTCTCACTTTAAGTAAATAAATACAGGTACTTTTTAAAAAGAAGCAGATAAATAAGTGTATGTGATGGGGGGATATCAGGAAAGGTCGTGGAAGGAATGTCTGAACAGGACCTTAAGGAATACATGGGAATGAGTGACCGTCAAGGTGCACAGGTCAACTTGAAGTCACGGAGACAGGAAGGAACCATGTGGTTATGACTACAGCACTAAGTTCATGGGCAGGGAAGGAATCATTGGCACTCTGCACATGAGCCAAATGACATCTCTCCAGCCTTGCATGCTGGTCATGCTCCTGAATTTCAGACCTGTGCAGGGACAGAACCAATAAGGTGTGTGTTTCTGATATATTTCTATATGACTAAAGTAATTACATTTCATTGTCAAATTATTATGCAGGTAATATTAGCAATCAGACATTATATAAGTATACATTTTGGGTTTATATTATGATATTAATTCCAGGCACTGTGGAGGCTGAAAAGACCCCACAATTCATGATATGCAGGCTGGAGACATGGGTTGCCGGTGTTGGAACTCAGCCCAAGTCTGAAGAGTTGATGGAGGCTGCAACATACCTATAACTGGAAGATAAAAGCTGTCTAGTGTTATGCCCAAATCCGTGAAGTCCCCCAAAAGCCAACAAGGAGACCGAGTCCCGTATGTAAAAGCAAAGAGCCTTTATTTTAAGCAAGTTTGCAAACTCGGTCTCTCCGCATGGAATAAATGGAGAGCCTCGAGCTCAATTAGAATAGGGTTCTATAGTAGTAAATGTGAGGGTAAGGGGTTCCTGAGGTTTTAGGACCCCTGATTGGCTGACATTTGTCTAGGGGTGGCCTGGTGAGTGTGTTCTGGCAGGTGGCCGTATCTATAGCAGTTAGAATGTTAGGCATTTCCTTTGAATGGTCTGTTCTTGGGTGGAGGTCAGGTAATCTCAGCTTGCAGTTCAGGCCTCCACTTAAATTTATCGATGGCCAGAGTCCTACTCTGGCAGGTGATAATGGTTGGAAGTAAAGAACTTCCTTTGGGTGACCTGCCCACACTTAGCTGCTCATGGCTTTCTCCCACAGTTGTTTTGTTTTAGGTTTCATAGAATAAATGTGTTCTATTTAGCGCTGTTCTCCCCTGCCTCATTTTTGTGCTTTTTTGGTGGTGATATCAGTGACCAAGATATCTAAAGTGCTGTCCGGTGTTGCTATGTGCAAGGTTATAATGTGCCTTACACAGAAAGTTACACATCTGGGCTGGAGAGATGGCTCAGCGGTTAAGGGCATTGCCTGCTCTTCCAAAGGTCCTGAGTTCAATTCCCAGCAACCACATGGTGGCTCACAACCATCTATAATGAGGTCTGGTGCCCTCTTCTGGCCTTCAGGCATACACACAGAAAGAATATTGTATACATAATAAATAAATAAATAATAAATAAATAAATATTTTTTAAAAAAGAAAGTTACAAATCTCTACAGACTAAGGTCCCAGTGTTGCTGGCCACAAGTTCAGTATTAATAAAGCAACACCATAACATGACAATAGAAGAGGAGGTTCACTAACTCGTGAAGCAAGGCTGCTCCAGAAGCAACAGGAAGAGGTGGAAAAGCAGCCAGATTTGTGGGTTCAGGAGATGACAGTGTATCAAGCTGAAGAAGTATCATAAGGGAAGTCTCGGGGTATGTACCTGTGTCTACAGAGTTTAGGAGGTTGGGCAGGAGGATCAAGAGTTCAAGGCCAGACTGGGCTGCTATTGAGTCTGTCCTAAAAACAGCAAGACAAACCACAACAAAGCAGCCACCCAACTAAACTGTCTTAATCAGTGTTCTGTTGCTGAGAAGAGTCACCATAACCATGGCAACTCTTATAAAGGAAAACATTTAATTGGGGATGGCATACAGTTTCAGAGGTTTAGTCCATTATCATCATGGCAGTGTGCAGGCAGACAGGGAGAAGGAGCTGAGAGTTCTACATCTTGATCAGCAGGCAGCAGCAGGAGCCTGTGTCCCACTGGCTAAACTTGAGCTTGTAAAGACCTCAAACCCCGCCTCCACATGACACACTTCTTCCAACAAGCCACACCTCCTAATAGTGCCACTCCTTATGGGTCAAGTATTCAGACAGTCTATGTGGATCAAACCTATTAAAATCACCACGTAAATACAAAAGGCGTGGGAAGAAGAGCATTGTTTCTGGACCTGGGGCTGGTGGTGAGGGCAGGAGCGGGAGGACTTTCCCAGCATGGTGCAGCACTGGGTTTGTTCCACTTGGGGGTTCCCATGCCATGAATTTTACAGTCCCATTAGATCATTGGTCAGGGCCAGTTTTTCTTGACTGTTGCTTTATAATAAAGAAATATTGCAGATAAAGTTAGTATACAGAGTGTTGGGAGCAGTGAGACCCCAGATCCTGAATTTCTTGTAATCCCCTGATCTGAGTGCCTACAGCTGCTCTGAGCATGAGACCTTCAGGAGTTCCTGATGGCAGCAGGAGAGTGGTTTCTGGTGGGTTTGGCTGGGGTGTGGCTATCTCTATATAATCTGCCCCTGAACACAATAAAGGGAGCATTCTTGGGGAATTCAAGGATGACCCGTGTCACTGTCTCTCTGTCTGTGTGTCTGTGTATTTTAACCTCCATCCCCCTTGCCCGAAGCTCGCGAACTGGGTGCCAGTGCACAGAGTGCAGACACGGGGGCGTGGTGTGTGGCAACAGAGGAAAGATTAATGTCTTTATCAGAAACACAGTCAAATAAGATTAGCTATTGGGGGATTGGCAAATGTGACCAGAGGCTCTCAGGAACTCAGTTCCATGTCCCCTTCAGGGCAGCGAGTCAGTTACTCAGTAATGCAAGGTTTGCAGAACATTTACAAACAAAATCTCAAATAATAATGAGCACCGATGATGCAGTCCCATCTCTATGTCATGTCTGCCTGTAAGTGTCCTGGCATGGGAAGCGTGGTGTCTTTGAGTTTGGTAGATGCCTTTGCCCTTGCCTCAGATGGGCATTAAGTCGAGAATTAGGGACTGGGTGCTTGCGTTCACAAAACTTTCTTTGAGTCAGTGGCCTTTGGGTTCTTGTCTTGCTAATGTGAAGAATAGAATTCACAGGCCACAGTTGGTGAGTTTCAGAAAGACGGTTATGATAGATCAATAGATGGGAACCAAAGGGAGAAAGAGCAGGCGGGCAGAGAGCAAGCAGGGCTATAGGGATGCAGGGGTGAGGTTCCA
>NW_004949200.1:561670-575123 GCF_000317375.1 Microtus ochrogaster
ACGGTTATGATAGATCAATAGATGGGAACCAAAGGGAGAAAGAGCAGGCGGGCAGAGAGCAAGCAGGGCTATAGGGATGCAGGGGTGAGGTTCCATTGAGAGTGGGCAGAGAGCAGGGCCGCAGGGGTGAGGTTCCATTGAGAGTGGGCAGAGAGCAGGGCCGCAGGGGTGAGGTTCCATTGAGAGTGGGCAGCGAGCAGGGCCGCAGGGGTGAGGTTCCACTGAGAGTGGGCAGAGAGCAGGGCTGCAGGGGTGATGTTCCATTGGGATGCCAGTCTGGGAGCTTTTGAAAAGACTTATGGCAGAAACTGGGGAGGAGGACAAGCCAGTCAGTCCAGTTGGCCCAGCCAGGTGCCCAGCCAGGTACCTCCTCTAAGTAGGCCACCTCTTACACATGGATTCCAGGCAAGGGTAAGAGACCACAGGAGACCAGAGGACCAGAACTCTGTTCTGGGAAAGCTTTGGAATGGTCGCTTTGGGGTGCCTGCCCTACTTGGCTGGTTTTTATCTCCAGTTGTAGTTGGCTCCATTCCCATTCAGTGCTGATGAGCAGAGGCCGATGGGGAAAGAGATAGCTCCTTGCAGTAAATAGGATGGAATCACTGGCCTGGTAGGGGCCTGGCATTCTGGGTAGGTGGGTCAGTCACCTGGCTAAGCCCCTCCCCTTCAAGCAGGACCACCTTAAATTAAGCCTTGCTGAACCCATAGGAGGGGTCATATTGCCGCTGAATGACATACTGTATTTTTCTTACCAAGAATTCTCAGCCCCTAGCACAGTCCTTCCAGAGCCACCATAGGGTACTCTTGGGTCTGCTCCTCTCTCAGAAAACTGTAACTTTCTCTTCTCTTGCTCTTCTTCCTAGATATGCCTTCCCTGGTACATTTTTTTTTTTCTTTTTCTCTAAACCTTCCGCCCACCACGTGGCTGCTTGTCTGCCAAGTGGCCGACTTCCAAGCCAGCCTTAGAAAACCATGGCTCTTTCTCTTTTTTTCCCTCCATCTTCTCACCTTCAACCTTCACCTCCCGGGTGGGGGGCAGCTGCTGCGATTTATAGCTGCCTTCTTGGGGTTTTTTCTAAAGCGTCCTCAAGTGACTGTTTGCATTAATTCTTAAATTCTTTTAGTATGAAGACCAAGGATCCTGGGGGGACCCAGATTTCTTCAGTCAGTGTGGTGACTCTCTTTGGAGACTACGTCGTTTTTACAGTACTGGGAAGGGAAGCATCAGCTGAGTACAGGAGCGTGGGAGCCAGAGCTGCTGAACGGCCTGGTGCCTGGGATTCTCTGGTGGCAGCTGTACAGATCTGTGGGCTTTCCACCAGCGCCGTGGTGACTCAATAGCAGGTTTTATTCTTCTTGGCTGCATACTCGTTTCATTTTTTTCATGACAGTCCACTTGGTCTGGGGATGGGGGGCGGTGTTGTGCCCGTTTTCATCCTTCACGTTCCATCCCCTAGAACTCATGGCAGACAGTGATTTTTTTGTTTGTTTGTTTGTTTGTTTTGTGACCAAATATCAAAAGACAGTTTGATGCCTCAGGAGTTCATGTTGAGAAAGAGGTTAGAACTCACATCGTGATCTGCGTTCCCCAGTGACTGTTTGTACCCTAGTGGCTGTGAGAGGGAGAAGCAGTCTGTGCTGTCATTTTCCACTCTGAAGATGAAAACGGGCTTTAAATTCTTCCTTTCCTGATGGAGGTAAAACCTCTAAGTAATGCGTATATCTGGGGGCGGATGGCAGGGGTGGCATCCTATGTTCTTATGGGCTCTATGTCATTACACTGCTGTGACTTTAAAAACCTGGAGTAGAGGGGTTGGAGAGCTGGCCCCGTGGTTAAGAGTGCTTCCCGCTCTTGCAGTTCACTTTCCAGGCTCACAACTGTCTGTAACTCCAGTTCTAGGGGTCCCAACGCACACAGCCCCCCACCCGGGAATTGCACATAAATTCATGAAGGCATGCACAGATGCATTAATTTAAAAATAAATACAAAGAAATCTGTAAATCAGGCTGAAGTGCATGCTTGCTTAGCTAAGAGTAATTTATTTATTTATTGAAGGACCAGCTAGGTATAAAGTTCAGAGTCATTTGTGACTATGCATGTTTCATTTCCTGTCCACTTAACAAATGTAAAACATAACCAATAAGTTTAGTATTTGATTAAGATAAAACATTTGTTTCATAACCTTCAGATTAAGCTGGGTGATGGTATTGCACGCTTTTAATCTCAGCACTTGTAAGGCAGAGGCAGGCAGGTTCTTTGAGTTCAAGGCCAGTCTGGTCTAGGTCCAGGGCAGCCAGAGCTATGCAGGGAAGCCCTATCACAACAACAAACAGACTCTAGATTAAAGAACATTGAAATATATGTTACTTTGATGCCTTGGATTCCTAGTCTCTAAAAAAGATTTATATTATTATTTTACTAATTTTTTTCATGTAATATATTTTGATATTTTCATTATACTCATTCTCCTTCCCCAGCTTTTCCCAGATCGTCTCCTTTTTTAATGTGTTTGTGTCTGTCTGCGTTTATGTGCCTCTGGAATCCAGAAGTGGGCATTGGGTCACCTGGAGGTCCAGGCAGTTGAGAGCCACCATGTGGGTGCTGGGAACCGATCCCAGGTCCTCTGGAAGAGCAGCCAGTGCTCTAACCACAGAGCCATCTCTCCAGCCCTGACATTCAACATCTAGCCTATCAGCGAATGTCTGTTGACATCCTTGTGTTTGGAGCCAAAGGAGTCAACCGCATGGGAAACTCTTCTAGAGAAGTATTCCTCGTGAAGCATGCTTTCTGCTGACAGAATGAATCATGAAAATCCACATGTAATTTATAGAAAATAGGAAATATTTAATGTATATAAATTTAACTGCCTTGGCAATTATTTACAACTGATGATTGATACCAACAATTGAGGTAAAAATATACATGAGGTATAAATATACTATTTAAATGCAAATATTTTATTTCCATCGGCAAGATAACAGTGAATAAAATACTGTGGTATTTGACAAACAAGCTCGATGCATCATTTTTCTCCCCTCCCTTTTCCTTTATTTTAAAGAGGCGCTTTGTGGTTAGCAGAGGTTATGTGATTAGCATGTGCATAAAATTCAAAAGTCAGGTTAGCTGGAAGAGAGAGGGGGAGAGAAATACAATCATATCATTTTATTCAGTTTTAAGCATTCCCTGGGTCCTTGTTTCTCAAAGTGTGTCATTGAGACAGCAGCCTGCATCCCACGGGCTCATTAGGAATACGGAATGTCAGGCCCACCCAGACTGCTTGGATCCCAGCATTTTAACAAGGTCCTAGGTAGTTCCCAGGGCTTGCTAAGTAAGGATGTTCCCTGGGAAACAATGCCATTCATCCTGGGGTGCCCATTCTGCTTTCAAATGCACAGTACCCATTGCTGGAGCAGAAACAGTGTTGAGCCAGAGTAAGCCCCACTGACAATCTTGCCAATACATAAAAAGCCATCCAGCATGGCATGCATGACGTAATGGCAGAAGTGAATTTGTCCAATCCACAGAGCACTGCCCAGACAGTGGGTGACCTGTGGTCTGGCCGACCCTCTTCCAGGTAGACATGAGAATGCAAAATCCCTGCCCTGCTTTTCCTTGTGCCACACCAAACATACAGAAAACATCTTTATTCCTCCAGTCAAACGATTGCACACCATAGATAACAGAAAACACCGCATCACTGTATGTCATACAACAACCCAGAAAGCACAGATTTGTTTTTGCTTTTCTTCCAACACCAGCTACTGAATTAGGATATCAATCTCTGCCCAGACAGCTTAAGAAAATTTCTCCTGGACGGCAGACATAATAAGTTATCTCTCTATAGATGCTGCATTACAATAAAAATAGCAAAGCCATTCTCACGTGGTTCAGGAACACCGGTTTGCTCAGTCTGTACAATAATAAATAAGGTTGGGGTAAAACGCACAGGCGCCGGTGCGGGATAATGGAAAAACATGGGCTTGATACATCTGCTTGTAATTTGTACAAATAACGAACGACACAGTTTTGGTCTTCTGTTAGTTTAAAACCCTGCCTTTTAGATTGCAAGATTTTTAATAGATTAGATTTTTAAGAGCATCATATATAGGACACTATGAATTCCCTGAAGCTGTGTTGACCCTGGACACTTGGAGCATCGTCTCTCTTTGTCTGGTCCAGAGTCAAGGTCAGTGCAAGAACACGTTGAATAACTGTGGTCATGTAGGCCACTGGTCAAATAGGTCACTAAACAGCATTATGAGAATTATCTGAGTCTCCAGAGGACATGGGGCTCCCTTGGCTTGTGGACAGGCTCTGCTGTTCGCCCCTATGGAGGGGGTGGTGGCACCAGTTCGGTTTCAATCCCTGGTGCCAACTCTAACGGTCACCTGACATCCATTCAAACTTCATAGCGTGGGCCCAGAGGGCAATGAAAAAATCTAGCTTTGGATTTGGCGACAAACTCTTACCTGCTGCTTTGTGTTAAAGAGAAGCAAATATTATTTCGTTCAATTTATCTCAACACCCCCTCCAGTTTTTAAACATCAGAAATAAGAGGCCAGCGCGTGGAAGAAGCTTATAATGCTATTATTCTTTGGCTAGCTAATCTTTGGGTAAGCATGGGCAGACCGACAGAGGACACATTTCACGCTTTGGTTATTGGCAGCAGGTTCTGCTCAGCTGGCAGGACAGTAGGGACACAGGGTCTCCAGCAACCTGGGACGTGCCATGTGAGGAGACTCACAGAGTCAGACACTTAACTACATATAAAACCAGTATTTTACATATATACAGCAAAGGGAGATATACACACACATATACAAATGCTACAGTACATTTATTTACAGCTAAAACAACGCTTCTTAGAAGCCTTTAAATAGCAAATTAGGCAATATGTAAGGAATAACCCATTTAATTTTAAGCAACAGATAAATGTCCAAGACATTATATTAGTAAGGATTAGCCATCTCCAGGCAGGTTAGGAATATGGTCCGTGGCCACCGGTTCCCACGGGACAGCGCACTCCACACACGGTGACCGTTCGTTCATTCCTCTTCGTGTTCCCTGAGTTTGACGCCACACTGGGGAGAGCTCAGATTTTTGTCTCTGGACCCTCAGCAATGAGGGGCTGGAAGGAGTTTCTAATTCTGGCGACTTCAGCAGCGCAGAGGTGTCCAAAGCCTTTGCTGTACCATTCTGGGGAGTGACCCCTGCAGGAAGAGAGCAGAAGGAAGTGGGAAACTTGCCAGGGGATAGAGCTGCCCTCAGGCTTGGGTCATTAGTACCCTGGGAACAGCTCTGTGGCCTCAGGGGTCTGAGGATCTCAGTCCACCACTCAGTATTTTGTCACCAAGCACTGTCTTTATAGTTCTTCAGAATGGTACCAACTTCTCAAAGGGAACCAGAAGACTCAGTTTTAATGTAGAATTCACCAAAAACCAACAAGCCGGGCAGTGGCAGAGCACACCTTTAATCCCAGAACTCAATCAAGGCAGAGACAAGTGGATCCCTGTGAGTTTGAGTCCAGCCTGGTCTACAGAGTGAGTTCCAGGACAGCCAGAGCTACACAGTAAAAGTCAGTCTCAAAAAAACAAAAAACAAAACAACAACAACAAAAAAAAAAAACCAAACAAACCAAAATCATACTGATTTTATATCTACCTCAGCACAGAATTCAGTGTTAAATGCCTTGAAGTGTTCAGCTCAAAATAGGAACAGTGGAGGGTACAGGCATAAAAGAAACACAAGAAGAAGTCTCAGCCAATCAAGGCTCCTCAGTTGTCACCCTCAGCACTTATGAAAAAGGCAGAATTTAGAAGACACAGAGTTTCTTGAGGCTCAATGGTCAGCCACTCTAGCCAATTAGTGAGCATCACGTTCAGTGAGAGACGATGCCTCCCTCCACTCCAGGTGCCCAGAGGGAGCAACTGAGGAAGACACTTAGAATTGACCTTTGCTTGACCATGTGTGTCCACATAGGCACATGTGCATATGAACATGTACACATGAATAAAAATAAATTAAAAAAAAGTAAAGAGTAGAATTCATATTTACTGAGCCTGAGGTACTGGCATGTTCTGTATGTGCCCTCAAAGTCAAGAATAAGGACGCTACCAGGCGATCTAACGACCCTGCTCCTGGGTACATATCCAGAGAAAATGCAGTCAGCACCTCCACATGCATGCTCATTGCAGAATTACTCATAAGGGCTGGGATGTGGAATTAACCAAAGGGCGCAGCGCCAAGTGGGTAGATAAAGCAAACGTGGCATATACATGTATACATATGTCCATTTGTCTGTCCATCTACCCACCTATCATCTGTCCGTCTGCCTGTCTGTCCATCCATCCATCTATCTATCTGATGATTTTTAGTCTTAAAAAGGGAGATGCTGTCTTTGGCCATAGTGACAAAGCTGACAAACCGTCGCTATGTTCAATATAATAGGCTAAGCGTAGGCGGCTCAGAAGCACATGCTCTCACTTCTACATGGAGTCTAAAAAGATGGATCTCACTTAATCAGAGGGAAGGATGGTGCTGATGGAGACCACGAGACTATAAGGCTGTGGTGTAACATTTCAGCTGGACTGGAGGTTCTAAGCAACTGATGGCTATGGTTACTTTTCTCATCAAGCATTTAAAGATCTGTGTGCCCATGTGCTATAATCAGTGTACGGTAGGGGTGTCTCCAGTTCTTGCACCACTAAGTTTGTTCGCTGGCACTTGTGTGCCCCTCCTGTAATTCTAAAATGCATTGGAGGCAGCTTGAAAGAATAGTTGCGTCACTGTGCCAGCGAAGAAGCAGACGTGTTTTTCACTCTAACACTTGATTCCCTGACACTAATGACCATCATTCCATCCCATTCCACACGGGTGACTCGAGGGGGAACAGCATGTTCTTGATCATTGCTGGATATTTTCATAGCTTGACTTGCTGGTTCTGCCGTATGGACATATGTCAAAACATCCTTGTGTATGCCACAAACACCACGCCATTACATGTTTGTGGAAAGGCATGAATGAATTAGAAAAAAATGAAAAGAAAGAGGAGCAAATTCTAAAGGCCAAATGTCAGCATTTTAGGAAAGGGGATGGCGAGACTAGGGCGTGTGACCCTCTGGAAGCTGGTTCATGGTCGTAAGGAAACAGACTAGCGGAGGAAGGCATCAGAATGACAGGCAGGGTTTGGGTGCACATACCCTGTGAGCTGAGGCTCATGGGAACTGCCAACACCCAGTGTGACCACTTACTTCAGGTCTATCCTGCAGATGTGGGTCAGCCTGGACTTGCCGGAACCGCATGGTTCTATCAGGTACTGAGAGTCCATCACCACCGCCCGCACGCCGCCCATCAGCTGGGCTTCTTCATGCTCCACAGACAGGGATACCAGGGTGCACATTCCTTTGGGCAAGTCAGTCTTCCAGGTCCTGGAACCAAACAAGCCATGCTTCAGAGTGGTGGGAAGAGAGAAGGGAGACCCCCAAGCACACAGCTAAACTCACACTTAAGCCTCCTGCCCTAAACCTGGGCTCTATAGCTCCAGTGTGAGGATTAAGCTAATGGTTTCTGTGAGCTTGCATGAAGTTTACAAAGTGAGGTTCAAAGCACAGATATCAGCCTCCTACTTAGAGGGTGGAAGCTCCCAGACCTGGGTTTGGAACCCCAAACTGAGGCTCCATCCCCTACCCATCATCAAAAGGCTACCATTTAGAATCAGCACTCACTCAATCGTTCTATGTGCTGGGCCTGAGAAGCCATGAGGACATGAAGATGCTTACAGCCCAGGGGGAGAGACAAGCAAGTCTAAGAAGAACCCTGCAGACAGTGAGGGAAGTGCAGTGTGCTTTCATGCGGAGCTGGGGCCAGGGGACGGGGCAGAGGAGATAAGTAAGTTTGACCCAGGAGACTACAAAGAGGGTCCGAGGGGAGAACTCGGTTGGCAAAGGAGCATAAGCGTAAGGAACTGAGTTCAATCCCCAGCATTGACATAAAAAGTCAGGCATGATGGTGCACACTTGGACTCTCATCACTGGGGAGGTGGATGCAAGATGTTCCCTGGACCTGTCCAGCCAGTCAGCTTACCTACTAGCCTCAGGTCCCAAAGAGAGACCCTGTCTCAAAGATAATGAAGTAGATGGCTCCCGAGGAACAATACCCAAGATTGACCTCTGGCCTAGGCACTCATGTGCAGGCATGAGCACACACACACACACACAACGCATTCACACACACATATGCACACACCCTCTACCACGCATACTCTCACACACATACACTTCCACTCTCACACACACTCAAGCACATACTCTCGTACATATACACACACTTTCTCACACATACATACACTTTCACATACACACTTTCATACACACACACACACACACACACACACACACACACACACACACACAAACACTCAGAAGTCTAAACTCTCAGAGGAGACCATGATCGGTCAGCCGGCTGCTGCCCGCTACAGGCACCCTCAGAGCCAGAAGCTGTGACTGGCATACAGGATTTTGGGATGATCTACAGGAAGCAGCAGGCTGGTGGAGTCACTGGAGACGGAAGGAGGAACGTTCTGTGCAGGGACTCCCCATCTGCACAGCTCCAGTCCTGGACAGCTCGCTTTCTGCTTGTGAGTTGCAGGGTCCCATTTTAATGCCACAAGATGAGGGATGCCCTAATAACTGGCAGAGGCCACCGCAGCTAATGGTCTATGTTCTCTATCAGGACAAGGTTGCTGGGATACACACAGATGGTTAGGAGAAACGCACACTTCAAAATTAAGGTCCCACGGATCCAAACCAAATGCACAAAGGGCCCGTGACCAGTTAGCTTTGGTTTGCCCCCAGAGGTCACTTCAGAAGGCAACTATTTCAAATATGCATTTGGGGATTTCACTAGAGAATCCTCTTATACAGCTGATCTCCAAAGAAGAAATTGTTTACTCGTGTTTTTTAATAAAAAGGATATATTGCTCTAATTACATTTTGTTCGTGGTCTTAAGTCTTCCCCAGCCCCTGCTCTCTGGTGAAATAGTGCATGTCTGCTGTGCAAACTTCTGGGATTGGATGAGCATCCCATTCCAAGGCAAAAGGGCAGGGTTCTGGAACTAACCCCCAAACCCACCAGAAACAATATTTCCATGGCAGACACGGCTCAGGAGGCTTGGCCAGGACTGAATTTTAATAGAAAGCCCAGTGTCTCCACACACTGGGACTTCCGGGGCTGAGCAGGAATTGCCATACATGGCAATTAATTGTGAATGTGTGAGGTCACACACACTCCCATCTTCAAATTCTCCAAAATGAGAACCTGTTTTCCCCAAGGAGAAAGACAAAACCAGGAGAAAGGCCAATTGGCTTTGATTTGCATAACTTGGCAGACAAGCCCTACGAACAGCATCTATTCTGGGGCCTCTGCTCTGAGGATGTGATAGTCATGGCTTAATAAACTGTGTGTACCACAGGAGAAAGGCCATCAGAGAGCCTGGGCAGAGCTGTAAATTGAGTGAAGATTCCGGAAGTCAGAGAGGAGCTTAGAGCCCCAGAGCAGGCTGGGAGGACTGGGGGAAGTGCTTCTGTCGGCAGCTCTCATCTTGCCTTGGGAGCAGGACCTCAGACGCCACGGAGTCAGGCTTACCTGAGAACCACGAAGTCTCTGGAGGGATGCGGGGCCATGCTGTTCAGCACGTACTGGTAGATTTCGGTTTGTCTGTCCAAAGTTTCCACAACTTTCCACTGAACGAAGTCCTCATCCCACAGGTGGCGTTCCCTCAGCACACGATTCAACACCACAGACGGTGGTGCCTCCACCTCCACAGACGCCTTCCACAGCTTCAGCGGGTTCCCGTCCCCCACCTTGGCAAAGACATGGGCAAGGGCTGAAGAGATCACTAGGGGCCACCCAGACCTACCCTTATCCTGCTGTGCGGGCCTTCTAAACCATCGCTGGTCATATAAAGTGAGCTGGTCATGCTGCACCCGGACTTAAAATGCAAATACTTCAGACCTCAGGCCAGACATGTTCTAATCCACTTAACTTCCATGTTTGCAGCCCTTCTCTGACGGGCACTCTTAGAATGCTCCTCTTTGCAAGTGAAAAATGCTCGGCATTGATTTTTCCCAGCATCACAGAAAAGGGGCCGAGACTGACTGGGATCCAGCAACCCTCTGTATAGGCTGGGCTCCGATGAGAGTGCTGTTGGCGGCCTTCGAATAGAGCGGCACCTGGACCTTCGCCGTTCGCGCAGGCGCTAAGTCCCACGGTGCCGCACACATTCTGCAGCGGAAGCGAATCTTACCTTTTTGAAAGCCAGATCTGTGTTGTCGGGGCTGGAGCATGCGACCCACCCTTTGAATTTCTCCCTAGCTTCTTTCTGGAGGCCTTGGACAAGATGCTCTAGGTACGTGTGGAAAGTTGCCCCGCTCTCTGCCACCTGTGTTCCCAAGTCTTCCAGGCTGGGTGCATGGATCTCAGCCTCCAAGTAGGAGCTCCGAGACTGGACCACCATCTCATGTGGGACCTGAGCCAGGGAATGGATGGAAAAGCAAAGCAGTGAGCTAAAGAGATTCTGAGGCTGACTGAGGAGACAGAGTCACGCCTCTCCAGTCAAGGGCGAGCATGGGCGGGGCCATCTTAGACCAGGGTCTAAGAAAGTCAGGAAACACAAATAGGATTTGTGAGCTGATGTTTATTATCCCAAACACTGGGAAGCCTTCCTGATCACGTGTTCCACTTTGCTTTTTATTCCTTTTGGCAAGCGTGGGCTCAGACAGCGTTACTCCTTCACACACATTGACACATGGAGGGAAAGCTCAGCTATGACTCAGACATGCCTTCACTACTTGCCGTACAGCTCTCCCGCCGACAAAGGCCGGTGTTGCCATAGAGAGCGTGCCAGGTGTCCCCACTTGCCTCTTGAATGCATGTGCAGCCACGGCTACAATCATAGGCTGTCAATTATCCCAGTGACAAGGAATACTCAATCATACTCAAGCGCACGTGCATACGCATAGACAGAGAGAGACAGGCAGACAGAGAGACAGAGGAGGACCCTAATCACGTCTTGAGGCAAAAATAAAAGGTCACGTAGCTGACCAGCTGGCCTTAAGCCTGACAAAGGAAGGCAGTTCAACGGTCTGCATGAAAAATTGTTGTGATGAGCCCCAACTGCCAGTGGCTGTCAAAGCCTGGACTATACAGCTAGCTCTTCATAACTCCTGGGGGCGGAGACCAGAGCTGCAGTGCACAGGGCTGTCGTCGGAAAATGGAGAGCGATCATCCCTCCCCTCGTTCCCAACCTGCTGCTAGTTCCACGGCCTCACCTCAAAGAGTCGGTTGCACTCTGTGATCATGTGGGCGAGGCCCTGGGCTGCGGCTAGATTTTCATTGAGGTCCTTCTGATCTGGCTTCCCAGTGGCGTATTTCTTTTGGATGACCCTGTAATTGAATGTGAGTGTGCTAAGCAGATCCCCAGTCGGAGTATGTTGGGATACCCGGGCCGTCCCATCTGTTTGCTGTTTATCCCCAGATGCTGCCCAGATCCCAGGCTTTCTCCTTTCCAAATAAAAACCGGTGACCGCACATTTTTAGATGCTCCGAGGCAGGCTGGCAGGCTGACAACTCACAGCCAAAAGCCATGGAAAAGTACAAAGACAGGAAGAGCTGTAGGTGGAAAAATTATGTTTCTTTCTCCCTTTGAAACTGCTTCACTGCAGGTTCCCGTGCCTTGTTTTTTAAATATAGCCTTTTAAAACCAACGATTGTAAGTTTCTCTTTATGTATGTTCCTTCTCCTTCCCACTCAAATAAAATAAAGCAAAACTTCTTGGACTTTCTGGATTGCTACTGATGTCATTCAGGGCTACCTCAGTAGTGCTACGCATCTCAGCCCAGGAATGAGGGTGCCTCACCCCCCCTCCCCCGAAAGCCTTCTGTCTGAACTGTCCTACAACAACACTTTTGTTTAATTTTACTTCTTAAGAAAATGGGCCTTGGTGGGAGACCTGGTTTGGGAACGGCTGACAGTGATGAGGAGAACTCACCTTGGCGAGCTGTCTTTCTTCAGTAAGTTAAGGTGAAAGAGGGAGGGGGCCAGGCACACGGCCAGGTTCATGGGCGTCATCTGATTCTCTTCCACTAAGTTCACGACATCGTGGAGGAAGCACAGGAGCGTCTGCAGGGCCTCCCGGTTTTCATCCGCCAGCAGCAGGATGGCTGCCTGCACAGCCTGCAGCTGCTGTTCTTTGGGGACATCTGAAGAGAAGTGGGCGTCAGGTTGTTAGAGGGACAGAGCAGAGCCGGTGAGGGAGAAATGCATGCACTCCTCTTCCAGACAGAAGACATGCAGAGACATCATCTGTAGTTAATCTGAGAAGTCACAGTGAGGGGCAGAGCTGGAGTTCGAAGCTCATCTGAGCAAACTCCAGAACCCGTCTGAGTGTCCCTGAGGTACTTAGAGCAAAGCCACCACCCTGTGTCTCACACTCTGAGCACCAGGCTCGTCTCTCTTCATATTGCTATGTTAGTGGAAGCTGGTGATGGATTGGGGCTCTGTTAGCCTGGCTGCTCTCTTGCTCACCCTCTTTGCCAGGCAGCGCTAGGGACAGCCAAGGTTGGGTGGGACTCACTTGTGAAAGCCATTGGGTGAAAAGACAAAGACCTGGTCCTTCCCTACCACAGTAGAGCCCTAGGCCGTGTTGCTGGTGTGCTTCGGTGAACCTTGAGCAATCAATGGCTGAGCTGTTTGCCCTGGGCCACCCCTGGGGAGCCAGTGCCTCATGGATGAGTGGATCCTTCCTGTCCCTACAAGTCACCAGACCTCAATTTGAAGAAGGCATTGATCTGACTTTGAATGGTCACCAAGTGTCACCTGTTTGATGAGGAACAGGAACCAGGTCCCCTACAGCTCTGGGGAGTAAATAGCATCTCTCCCTCCCTCTGAAGGGCACTCTTGTGGAGGTGGTGGGCACTGATCATATAGGCTTAAGAGGTAAAGGGCTCAAAAACACAACGTGGAAAAACAAAAATCACAACAAATTGGGAACGAAGGTCTGTCCTCTTGGCTGTGATCGGTTCATGATCATTTAGGTTTGATTCAAAGACACAGGCAGGAGCTCACTGATGAATATGACTGATCTTTAAGAGCCACGCCCGGGAGCGGAGATCTTCATCGTAAGGTGCTTGTACTCCTGAGGTACGGGGCAGTGTGCTCATGACAGTCCCTTGAGCTTTCAATTGTGCTTTATGATGTACACACTATCTCACTGTATGTCACTGTGCCTTTAATGTAATAAAGAAGCACACACTCAGGTATCAGTTACTGGTAGAGGTGCCCGATAGAAAAGAATCGGCCCTGGCTGCTCTAGACATGCAGTGTCTGGGATCCCGAGGCTGGAGGAGGCGTCTGTGCTGGGCTCCCCTGGCCCTCTCTAGCATTCTGCAGGTCAGC
>NW_004949200.1:575223-618914 GCF_000317375.1 Microtus ochrogaster
TGGCTGCTCTAGACATGCAGTGTCTGGGATCCCGAGGCTGGAGGAGGCGTCTGTGCTGGGCTCCCCTGGCCCTCTCTAGCATTCTGCAGGTCAGCAAATTCAGATGTCTTGGAAAGAGTAACCATGTGTTAAGGTTCACCCTGTCTACTGCGTATTGGCCAAAGGTGTGACTGGGTTTTCTGGAGAACAGCACTTGTGTCTGAGTGACAGTGAAATTGTTTTTTTTTCTTTTTTCCCTGGCCTATGTGGAAACCAGTATAACCGATGGTGTAAGATCACTCAAAGCCCCGAACTGCTTGTAAATGTGGCCAGGAAAGGTGTCTCCTGTGTGGGCGTGTTATCTAACCTCAGCCGGCCACATTTCCTTCCGCTCCAGCTTTTGCTCCCATGCTGTTCTTATCGAAGTCACCTGCGATGCACACATGCCATCTCTGTGTCTTTTCTTTTCCTGTGCCCCTTTGTCTATCTGAAGATATGCTTATTCCGGATTCTACTGGCTTTGCTCATTATACCACACTTGCTGTTACACGAGGCATTGTTGTGGTCCCTGCCTCATTCTTGGTTCTTGGGAAATGGTTTCAGATCTGTCTGTGTTAAGTACCATAGAATCTATGACCATGTGGGTGGCGACCTGTCTCTCACACTCAGCATCCTCTCCTGACTGCTTTGTCTCTGTTCTTGGTCCTTTCTCCTTTCCCTTTCTATGTCTCCCCTCCTTTCCCCTCCCCAAACCCGGCCACCAAGCCTGAAAGTCTTAGAGTGTCTCGGTCCCTCACCGTCCTCTCTTATAGACTGGTAGGATTAAGATCTTCTCATGACCCACCCAACACTGCACTCAAGTTAAGCCTCTGATGGCATCAAGCGAGGGTGGCAGAGCTGAAGACAGAGATACTTTTTTTTTTTTTTTTTTTTGTTTTTTCGAGACAGCGTTTCTCTGTGACTTTGGAGCCTGTCCTGGAACTAGCTCTTGTAGACCTGGCTGGCCTCGAACTCACTAAGATCCACCAGCCTCTGCCTCCCGAGTGCTGGGATTAAAGGTGTGTGCCACCACCACCCAGCTAGACAGAGACCTGGGAGGCAGCCGAACCTGGGTATCAGCTTGGATACCTGTTACTAAGCCATGGAATTGATCTGTTGGAACCCCAGGGGTGTGCCAGCTCCCTAAGCTTCCATTCATGTCTACCTGGTTCCTCTTACTCACCAGGTCCTGAATCACAGATCCAAAATCAGTTCTGGTGAATTTTCACCCTTGTGATCCACTTTCCTTCCCTTCTCCACTAACGAAACACACACTCCTTTTGGTCATGGGCTGTTGGGAGGGTTGGGCCCTCCCCTGGATCCAGGGATGAACCATATCAGCTCATACCAAAGGTGGTCCGTCACTCAATTCCTCTTTCCACGGACTGCGTTAGGGTAATTGTAAACCAGCTTAGGCTGATGGGACCAGTGATGACGTTAGGAGTTTCTGTGAGGTCCACGTTCTCCATGAGAAGAGACACATGTCCAAGGAGATGCTTGGCTCTCTCTCGGTGCCTCGAAGTGTGACTTTACGGAGATGTGGCAATTCTGTAAGTTCTGTAAGTTCTGCAGCTGTGCCGAGACTGGACCACTTCGTAAGCACACTTCATTGTAGTCTGATTTTGAGAGCGGCAAAGGCCCTGATGTCCTAGCAGCACTGGACTGTATGTTTACCCAAAACAGGCATGGTTTAATTTCACTTTTCTTTATGCCATGTATACTAATAAAACGTTCTACTTGTTAAATAACTATCTGTGTGTGGGAGATGGGTTCTGCTTCAGGCATTGTAACTAAGTCTTCCAACAGCTGGTGACTCTCCAGTTCATACCAGATCTAGTATAAACCTCTTGCCCTAGTCATAATACCACTTTCGTGTGACCCTGGCCTCCTAGATTCTCGGTGTCCCCTGGTGCAGTGCTGTGCATTTCACATTCACTCAGGACAAATCCCCTGCACACTTCTGACACAGTGACTTGCTTTGTCCACAATGCGTTCCTTCATAATGACCTCCAGCCATTTCCTTCCACCAGGTTCCCATTGCTCTCTTCAACCTTCATGGATCTGTCTTTGTAACCTTTCTTTTCATTTTTTGTTTTATTTTTTTTAAATATTTATTTATTTATTCATTATGTATTCAATGTTCTGTATGCCTGCAGGCCAGAAGAGGGCACTAGACCTCATTACAGATGGTTGTGAGCCACCATGTGGTTGCCGGGAATTGAACTCAGGACTTTTGGAAGAGCAGGCAATGCTCTTAACCACTGAGCCATCTCTCCAGCCCTCTTTTCCTTTTTTTTTGAACAGATGCTCTCCAAATGTATCGCAGTCATTTATGCGCTGGTCTCACCTCCCTCTAATCGAAGGTCCCTAAGGACAGACAGTGTCACACAGCCTAAGGTCTGCAGCGCTCAACGCAGCCCTGCTCTGTAAATGTTTGCTCCGATAAAATGGAGCCCTGCTTTAGTCTGGCTTCTTGGTTGCAAGTCTAGGGAAGAGCTAAAAAGATATTTATCTCTTGGAAATAATTTAGCTTTAGCTGTAGATAGTGCCAGCTTCAACCCAAGGGCTGATTGAATGCAAATACTATATCCATAAGGAGGTTTAATTGAAAAACAGAGTGTGACCTCTTCCTGCAACACCGCCGCGAATATTTTTTGTGGGGCTCCAGGAGCATGAATTCAGCTTAACCTATTCACTTTGACAACATAAGATTTATTTAGTGTGCCACCCTTTATTCTGTTTTGATGGGTGGTACAGTCCTCCCTGAATTGTAATATTACGCACTTAAACACATGTGGTACAGAGTGTAGCAGAGGTCTTCAGATTGGATCAGTTCCATCTCGGGACCCATTTGAGGAATATTTTGATGTAAAAATTGAAGTCTGTGGACCAGAGTAATTTTGCCCTAAGAAACGATACTTGGGCCACGAAGCTCCTTGCCAATTTGTAATGATATCAATATCCTATCGAGAAAAGGCCTGCCTACTCCTTCCTAATGCCTGCCTTTGTAACTACGTTTAGCAGAATGAGCCTTTAAATCAATTGTTCTTCTCATTACTACTTTAGCTATAGTGGCTGTGTGGAGAACTACTGATTTAATGTCACTTAAACCCTTCCAAATGAAAATGTAAGCTAGCTGAATTAAGGTATATCCTTGATTTGGTTGCTTACATATCACCAGTTAAAATACATCTGCTTCCTTGTTTGTTTCTAACTGTTATAATACACTTGACTCTGAGTCTACTATCAAATTTTGTATCAAAGAGAATGTTTACCTTCCAAAAATGAAATTAGGTTTAAAACGCGCGCGCGCACACACACACACACACACACACACACACACACACACACACACACACAATTCTATTAGATCCTGTTTTGTTTTAAATACATTAGAAATAGATTGGAAGTTAGCTTGAGAATCTATACAAAGATGTACTGAGTAGGCATATATTGATCTGGGGAAGGTATCCTCAGACACATACAAAGAATGGCATGGAGATATACACAGCAAACCGAGCAAAGGCTATTTCTGAAGAAGTAGGATTGTAACTTTTATATGCTTCTTCACAAATTCATGAATTACTTGTATAATTAAAATTCCATCTCTTGTAGGGCTGGGGATGTGGCTCAGTAGCTGAAAGTGCTGTTTACACAAAGGAGCCAGGTTTGGGTACCCACATGGTGGCTCACAGCCATCTCTTACTTCAGTTCCAGGGGATCTGATGCCCTCTTCTGGCCTCCATGGGCACTGCATGCATGTGGTGCACATACACACATGCAGACACACACATATATAATAAATACATCTTTAAAATTCCACCCTCTTGACAGGTGGGCCCACTGTGCCATTGCTACTTACACTGATAGATGTGGAGGAAGGTCTCACTGAGCTTGTTGGTGAACAGGGGCTCAGGGAGGTCCCGGAAGAACTGCTTCACCATGTCTGCCACGTCATACGCAGACTGGTCTTCGTAGCTCACGTTCTCAGGGAAGCTCTCGTTCATTTGACGCAGAGCATGGATTCGAGACTTCACTCCCGACTTGCGGAAAAGTCCCACCTGAAATGAGTCACAAGGACGTGTAAGCCTGGTCTCCTTTTGCCTACAACTTCTTTCTTGGGGTTGGAATTCTGGATGTAAAGAGGAGGCCCAGGGCCAGGACTGGAAGGACTGGATGAGCTAGAAAACTATCCTACCTCCACAATTCTGAGTTTCCAGTATAGCTACTTTAACAGTCAAGCATTGGCCCCCTTCCTATCAGATACACGGATAGTAACCCTCTCCACAGAGCCCCAGGGGAGACTTAATGTCCAGACACATGTGGATGTGCTTATGTGCTTTCCAAGTTGTAAGCTCTTGTAACAGCATAGGTGTGACTTGACTCATTTTTTTTTTCAACAAGTATCCATACAAGGATATCTCCCAACAAGAGGTTTGGTCAAAATGATGTACTTGGAGAATGGAAACATTTCAGAGATGCAGGCATATCCCTATGGAGAATGAGTCTATGGGGAACCGACTCCTAAAACAAAACTTTATAAGCACACATTCTGAGTTCCTCATTTGATTTTCTTTCTTTGAAATACTTGGCACCTGTGATGTGTGTTTCTCACATGCGTGGAACCTGACATGATCAGCTGGGGTGTGTGTGACTGGTTCCTGGGTGGCTTTTTATAGACAGTAGCAGATGTGGGAAACGTAAAAGCAATGGACTGTTAAGCAAGAAAAGAGACTGGGTTTTAAAAAAGTAGGTAGAAGCCACTTGGTAGAAATTCCAGTTCCTCTAGGGTCGGCACTTCATGAAATCAAAATATGTGCTCAGGGTTGTACTCAATGCTCAAAATTGTGCTCCACTTATCAACTGCATTGCTTTAAATCAGTTGCGTAAGAAAGTGAGGCAGAGCCGGGTGGTGGTGGCGAGCGCCTTTAATCCCAGCACTTGGGAGGCAGAGGCAGGCGGATCTCTGTGAGTTTGAGACCAGCCTGGTCTACAAGAGCTAGTTCCAGGACAGGCTCCAAAACCACAGAGAAACCCTGTCTCGAAAAAGCAAGAAAAAAAAAAGAAAGAAAGAAAGAAAGAAAGAAAGGAAGGAAGGAAGGAAGGAAGGAAGAAAGAAAGAAAGAAAGAAAGAAAGAAAGAAAGAAAGAAAAGAAAGGCTAAGCTGTGCACTGAGTGAGGCTGGACCACTGCTGGCTGAGCTTGCGTACTCAAGCGCAGCTGTGCACCCTTCTGTAAAAGTCAATCTGTATCTTTTCTTTTCACCTTGGCTAGAGACTATGGATTATGAAGTTGTCTTTGTAAGACCCAGACCCATTTCTTACATCCCAGTGTGTAGACTTTTTCATCTTTAGACTTAGACCCCTTGGTCCCTGATAAACAGAAAGTGATAATAATAGTTTAAAAAAATGCCTTTTAGATGTGTAAAAACATCTTAGGAACCCCACTACACCCAAGAAGACTGGACCTGATAACCAGAACCCAGTGCCATCCCTCACTCAAGATCACCAGACAGTCCTAGAACCACAGGACACCCATTGGACAGTCTCTAGCAGAGATGAAGAGCAATGCTCTGCTCTGCACATCAGGAGAGATGCCACCTTCATCTGCCCTGTGGCTGGAGAGTCTCCTGCAGGACCCTGACCTTCGAATCAGAGACTTCCGTTCGAGACTGGACCTTACCTTCAGCTAAGATACATTACACAGGTGAGAAACTTCAGGGAGATAGGCTTAGAATCATAGTTAGGAGTTTAGAGAGTGGGCCTTGTGTGATGACCCTCAGCATAATAAAATATAGCTTTTGTCATACTAACTATGCATATCTACCTTCTAGGTCACCACACATAGCAATTAAGATACGAAAATGATAAGGACATTAAGATGGGCAAGTGAGGCGATCAGAGACCGTATGGTACACTGAGAATCCTGAGAGGAACCGGGTAAGGTCCAGACGTCTCTAGGAGCCCTCTATCCCAGACTTGCCCTATCCAAATCACAGCTGAGCTTTCCTTGGTTCAGGTATATGAGCACTGAGTTCTCAACACTTCGCCTTTCAGTTTCTGCTCTCTGCTCTGAGAGCAAGGTGGAATGTTCCTGAGTGGTGGAGAGGCGGGACTGGCCATTGCTCTCTCCCAGATACCTGGGGAAATACCTGTGTATAGCTGTCATGCTAACCCTGGCGTCTCGTGCTTGTTGCTCTAAATGAAGGCAACAGTATCACCGTCATCATTACTTACAGGAACAAGGGGGAAAAATCCAAGCCATTAGAGAGTTTGAACATGTCAGCTTCATAGATCACAGGGGAAATAAAATGTTGCTACATTGTCTGGTCACATGAACAGAATTCTTAGGAACAGCTCTTTGCATTCCAGGGCTTATCACCAAATTCCACAGATCAAGATATTCAGGCAGATTCCTTTTTAATGTGCTGGTTACTGTGTTCCGAGTTTGCAGTGTCTAGAAAATGCCATCTTTCGCTATATTTGGATGATTCTCCACACCGAATCTAGAGAACATTTATTTTTCCTGGCCTGGCAAGTATTTCAAATTGCATCACAGACCACAGGAAGAAAGCATTCATTGTCAGTAGGAAAAAAAAAAAAAAAGAAGAAATCAAGATAGGTAGCAGGTGCTTACTGAAGTGAGCTCCAGCTTCGATTTGTTGACATCCTTGAGTCTGTGTAATTCTGGAAGCAGGCTCTGAACTGTCTACACCACACTGGGCTACACAGGCCTTCCCAAGATTGCAGCGCCATGAGGGCATATCCTTAAGTGTGACTCACAACTATTTATCCTCATTTAATTTTTTCCCCTCCCAGCAGAGAAGCATCGATCAGGGTCTATAAAAGGAGTATTTGTGTTGCTTCCGCCCAACTCAGTCTTCGGGCCTCTGGGGTCCTGTGGCTCTTTGGGAGTCTGCACACGCGTACACCCCGGATGCCTTCTTTGTATTGTTTCGTTCCCAGGTTTTCTCTTTTGGCAAACATTGTGATTTCAATTATTACAAATCTGTCTGGGGCTCTCTTTCATCTCCGAGCACACAGGCTGTCTGGAGGGTGGTAGGGAACTGCTTCACTCCGCTTTAGATTCCAGCAGAGACTTCCTGCTTTGTCCTCACCTTCCAGGGGCTGTGGGAAATACCCCCTGGGTTCTGTGGAATTTGTTGGAAGCCTAGCAGAAAAGCTGCTTTCCTACACTTAGAGGCAAAGTGGCTTTAAAAACCCCAGATGAGATTTTAGGTACAGTAGCTAAGAATAACCCAAGAATTGCAGCCTTCAGAAAGACACCAGGCAGCTGATGAAGGAACAAGCCAGGAATTCTTGTTGTCTGAGGACTGCGGTTTCTGTTAACTGCAGTCAACAGTACTGGGACACAGTAAGAAGACTAGCCTCCTAAAGGTGTAGTTCTGAGCCAAGGGCAGGATGTCTCCTATCTAACTGTGAAGGGCAGCTAAATGCCAATAGCCTCCAATGCAAGGATAAATTTGCATTTTGGACCTAAAATGCTGTGTTCTAAGTTCTAAGAACAAAACAATAGAAAGTGGGTATTTTTGTTTGTTTTTGTATTTTAAACATGCTCCTTATGCCTGCTATTAAGAGGCGACCCAAGACTTTCAGGTCCTTCTGAGTGAGATCCAAGATGTGAACTTACTTCTATGCCTGTCACGAGTGGATGGGAAATCCAGGCAGTCTTACAGGGACCCAGAGTTTGCTGAAGGCTCTGTTGTCAGTTTTGAGATTCTCAAAACATGTGAGTAAGGAGGGGCTGGAGAGACGGCTCAGTGGTTAAGAGCACTGGCTGCTCTTGCAGAGGACCTAGGTTCAGTTCCCAGCACCCACATGGTGGCCCTCAACCATCTGTAACCCCACTTCCAGGGGTTCTGACGCCCCCTTCTGGCCCGTGTGGACATCAGGGATGTGCATAGTGCACATATACAGTACACGCAGGCAAAACAGTCATACATATAAGATTAAAAATGACTAAATCTTTTTTTAAAATGAAAAAAAAAACCAGAACAAGTAATCCTATTATTTTGTACTGGGTTCCAGAGATTACACAGCAGGCTGGCTCCTTACCTTCCTTCTTCAACATCCCCAGTACCCTCTTTAGGAGGTTGGTGGTGCTGCACTGTAAAAACCCACTGCGCAAGCATCTCTTGTCTGTGAGCTCCCCGCTAAATGACAGAAGGACGAGGGCTGGGTGTCCCTTTGGGTTACTTTCATTCTTTTTTCTCTAAGCCCAGCAACCTAAAAGCCAGGGCTCCAGGAGTAGTTGATGTAGAAGGTCCCAGATTATCCCTTATCACTGCTCAGGTAGTCAGCTGATGATGTGAACAGCAGGCAGCAATGTAGAGAACACTTCCACCGAAAGCAAGGTCTCTTCCCAGAATTCGTAGGCGTTTAAATCTTGTGGCTCCATTAAAAGGAGTGGCTGGGCGTTGAGTGCTGCATTAGAATTCAAATTCATCTAAATAGTCTTAAGTCTCCTCCTTGGCGTCCTGTTGATGCTAATCCTTGCAGGGCTTAATGATGTTTATCAGGACTTCCATTTCCTCTTCTTTAGAAATGGGCTCAGCTAATGAAGAAAGGTTGGCTTTATTCAAAAGTCATAAGTAGAATATGTGATGGGCAGCGACTCTGTGCAGTGTTGGCTTAGCCTTTCGATGCAGGAGCCAAAGATAACCCATGCTGCAGCGGATGGGTGGTTTAGGACAGCCAGGAAAGCTCACACAATAAGGCGAGGCTGGTCCCCCAGGCCACCATGTCTGAATACAAATGGCTGACAATGGAAGGCCACCTGTATGGCTGACTTGGGTATGTTGCCCTTCCTCAAATCGAAACTGCACTGCACTGGGGAGGGAGAGACAGAAAGTGCTGGCAATGCTTCGTGGTCCTGTGCTTTGACAGCCTTCTGATGAGTGCTGACATTCCAGGCGAATGTTCAGCTTTCTGGAAGGGACCCCACCAATTGCAGGTGGCCTCCCACTCAGTGTTCAGTGCCACAGCCTCAAGGCAGTCTCAAATGATGGTTCTCAGACTGTGGCTTACAGGAAAGATGTTTGGGGGACTTTTGGGTCTTCCACAGTCCCGGATTGAGAGTGCGAGGCTCTCTGCAGAGGTGAATCTTGTCAATTCCGATGAGACACCATTGGCGAAGAAAGAGCATGTACTTCCCCTCCCGTTCCTAGCCCTGTCGCCTGCTCTTTGGGTTCCTTAACTTTCATTGCACTAGATCTCCAAGGCTATCTTCCCACTCTGCCTGATTCTCTTGGCTTCTTCCTGCTTCTCTAGCTTTCCTTGGTTCTGCTCTTCTCTTACCTCCCTGGCACATGGAGAGCACTGTCTGTGTGCTCCCCTGTAAGTGACACGCGGAGGGAAGGCCACACACAAGGCAGGGCCATTGCAGGGCTAACGTGGATGGTGGCTCTGTCCCTTCAGACATCCTACAGCTACTTTCTCGTGACTGACTCAAGAGAAGCATGGCCTTCCCCGGTGGGCTGCATTGCTCATCAGTGTCCATTTCCCTGACAAAGACTTTCCTCCACAAAGCTCTGTACACAGTGGGATTCTTTGAGACTGATACTGGGGAGAAGCCAGTAGTAGGGCTGAAGAGGGCTGTATCCCCGTTTTCCTTTCTTCCTACGATTTTATTTTCTCTCCACAGTTTTGGCTTCAGAAGGGAGATGGAGCCAATCACAGGGGTGATTCCAGCGCAGACATCACTAAGAATGCATGGGGCGGGGCTGGGTGAGGGGTGTTTTCTATCCAGCGGCATTACATTTTATTTATATCCAAACTGGTTCAAGAAAGAACATGACTGACAGTGATTGACAAAAGGTTCCTTGAAAGATATCAGAAAGGAAAAATGAAAAAGAAAAAAGGGGTACCTGCAGCTGGGAAGGAGGTTGCTAGGAGTTTGTGGCCCAAAGAGAAAAGGGACCGACGTTTAGGACAGACAGAATATGCTTTTGGCTCTGAGCTCTCCAGCAGGCGGTACACAGAGGAAAACACACCCAATCAGATGAACTTGGAGTTTACAATACAAAACTCAGGCCAGTGGGCCAAAAGAAACACATGGTTCTCAAGTACTGAAGCCCAGGCGGAGGGGGCTCTTCCTCTCATTCTCACAGAGAGGGCACTAGAGGACATAATGGCCAATACAGTCAATCAAATCTTGACAGTGGATTTATCAATGAGGGTTGTAGTGGGGAGCGGGGTCATACCCAAGTCCCACGGGGAAAAGCCCAATGATGCAATGGCCAAAACAATGAAAAGTGAAGTTAGGTTTGGGAGATGTTGGCCTCCCAGTGGAGACCTGGGTGTGGATACTGCCTCGGGTAGGGGTGGGAAAAAGGGGCAAGGAGAACAGAACTCAGTATACTTGCTGGAAACACAGGTTAGTATGGGAGACCCGACTGTGGATGACCGCATTTCCTTTAGGTGTTCCTGAGCGTATGTTGTTTGTCTTGTGAGTGGTTTTGCTGGCCATGCCTTGGACATACACAGTCTTTTAGATCTCAGGAAAGGACAGAGTTAAGAACTCAGAGAGAACTATGAAAAATGTGTACACTTTTACAAAAACCGAGAGACCTGGCAAAGTGTGTTTGCACTCAAAGCCATCTCTACTCGCCAGAAAACAGAATCTTGGATGTGTACCAACAAACCAGCCAAATGTAACTGGGGCCATAAAGTTATATCAGAGGGCATGGCTGTAATACTTTAGCCATTGGAAAAGAGGTCCGAGTGTTTTCTTAGTAAAACGCCTATAGGAAGTTAACTCTGATTCTAAATGTGGATTCGTGGTAGAACTGCTGCTGAAAAAAAATTACAGGTCAATAACCAGGTTCATGGGCTGGCTCTACTAAGATGCAACAATACATGCTAGACACTTTACGCTGAAAACAGAAACAGCCAGCCACCCAAATGTCCCAGACAGTAGCCACCTGCCCAGTACTATGACATAAAAAAATACGCAAACTGTCCATCTGCATGTTGTCTGGCTAGGTCAAGGGCGATTGCCAGGTAGGGCAACCCAAGATGCTTGCAAACTGGCATTCACTTCATCAAGATGCCATTGTGATTTCAGTTCGGTCTGTTTTGATATCGCTACAAGGGTCAGAGCCGAGATCTCTGAGTTCGTGGAGCAGAGCCCCATCCCGCCCACTGAGCCCAAGGCAAGGGTAAATCAACAAAGCCTGCCCGAAGGCTGCTGTGGCTTTCCCTGCACCTTGAATGAGTGAGGCCGCTACACAGCCACCCTTGCTCAAGGGGCAGTCTGTGAAGCACCAGGGCGGCTTTTATTTGGGGCAGAGTATGGAAAGGAGGAATGGATGGGAATTTATAAACTATGGGATGGATCTCATTCTGTGCTTGGGTAGAGCCCACCACTATGATGGTCCTCAAACTGTCCTCAGGCCGAAAACAGTCTGAGTGTCTCCTTCCTGTGACCCTTTCCCATGCCCTCTCAGGCAAGGGGCTGTTGGAGTCAGCTGAAATGGCTTTCACATTCTACTTGTGAGTTTTGAAAAAGAAAAATGTAAATAAATCTGTTTTGCTCACTGTGCTGCTTTGAGAAGTTAATAAAGGGAGACACAGACCTATATTCTGTTTTTTTTTTTTTCCTCTTCTTTGTTCTTCCAGAAACTACATAACTGGTAAAAGAATGATGTGGGCTGAATAATGGCTTTGGGGTAATAATTGAAAATGTAGTGCGGCCCATAGCTTGCGTCTTAATTTCAAGGGAGTGTAAACTAGACATTAGAGATACACGTTATTACCGTCAGCTTCCTTTGCTTACACTGTACCCATGTAGCCAAGGAGGGACCATTGCCCAAAGCCAGATAGGGACCTGACCTGGCCGTATTAAACCGTGGCATTGGAGACATTAGTGCCATTTACTTTTGGTGAGGTATGCCTTGTACCGGATAGGCCCCACTCAGTCCACCATCCCCTCACCCCAAGCCCATGTTTGGGATTTACCACTCTACCTGATCCAGACAGTTGCTACGTAGATACCTCAGTGCTTGTTGAATGCTCTGAGGCAGGGGCTGTCCTGTTCTCTGGACATGGACTATGAGAGGAACACCGAAGACAGCCTTGTCTCTGTAGTCGGGAACCTTCATCCTCTTCATGAACTTCGGAACGGACCTGGAATTCACAGAAACCAGGTCATGCAAGGTCCCTGGGGCGCAGCGTGCTGAGAGGCTGTGGAAGCAAGCGAGAGGGAGGCCAAGCTCCGGTTGGAATACCTCAGAGGCAAAGGCAGACTTCAGCCTTCTCTACGTCAGTCAGAGTCTGTGGCGCTCTACACTCGGCTCTTGCCTACATGTCATTTCTGCTAAACAGCGTGATTCACAATAGCAAATCGTCTTTGTAGCTCTGTTTTCAATTCGGGGGTAATGGGCAATTTTCCAATTTAATTGTGACCGAAACAGCTCTCATGTGACGAACACTTAAAACTCCCCAAAACGGAACAAAACAAAGCATATGTAGAGCTTACAAGAGGAAGAATACATCTGGTTGGGGTTGAAGAAACTGAAGGGGGGAAAAAGATGAACTGTATTTTCTTGGGTATGTCTTTTAAGTTTTCCAGAGCTAGCTCTATATTCTAAAGGGAATTTTAACATGCATGTATGTATAATATGTTTAACACACATGTATATTGATTTGATCACACAATTTATAACCTTTGACACCATTTTTATAAACACAACATTGGTTCTTCTATACCTATGACATAGTGCTTTATGGTTTGCAAATCCGCTCATTCATTCATCATCCACAGTAAGCCTACACACACTATTGATTTCATCAGCTCCCTAATTCCAAAGGTGTACTGCAAAATCTCACTTTTACTTGCCAATGGAAGCAGACACGTACTTGAAGGATTTGTGGGTCAGTGCTGTAAGGGGTGGGCTCTGCACCCGGCCACGAGGACCAGTGACAGATGTCTCCCCACAAACTGCCAGCCATATTTTGTGGCAGGTTCTTCTCTAACTCCTGTGTTCACCATTTGTCACTGTTTGCTGGCCTTGCTTCTTTCTCAGGACCTGACTCCCTTCTCTGGAAACCACCCAGGAGCTACAAATAAAGCAACCTTCCTTCTCGCGTGCTTCATCGGGCCTAGCCCGGCTGCCCGGAGGGCAGATGACAAGCAGAAGTCTCTGTGGTTTCCAGGAAAGGGAAGTGCAGATGGTGCGCGGTTCTCCAGACCCCGGGATCTAAACGCTGGAGGCGTTCTGCAATGACACAGTTAGCTCTGAGCATGTGCTCGCCTGTGACCATGCTACATACCAGGTCCAGCCGTGCTTGTTAGACATGGAGTACTTCTCCATGATGGCCGTGAGACGAAGCAGCGAGAAGCGCTGGAGCAGGTTCAGCTGGGCCGCCGTCTGGCTGCTGATGTGCGGGGTGGCTGGGGACGGCTGCGGTTGGTGTGAGAGGTGGAAGCTGCTCCATCGTAGTCGCCTGGAACACACAAGGCCAGAGCTGTCAGTCACCAGGTCGAGGGTAACGAAAAAGCTCCAGCTACCTAGCCCTTTGGTACAAATGGCTACCCAGGAGGTTCTGAGCCAAAAACATCACAGAGCAAAAGGAACAAAGACAGAGCGGTGAACTTGACAGCTTATATAAACCCAGAATAGGGTGTGTTGATTATTTCATTTAAAAGTAGGAAAGGCTGTACAACCAAATAATGTGGGATTTAAATAAGTGATATAATCCTTTTTAAAAAAAACAAAAAACCAAAAAAACTTTGCTTCTTCTCAAACTCACTTCCAAAGTGTCCAGGGCAGCTAAACCAGGTACATGCGTGTGTGTGTGTGTGTGTGTGTGTGTGTGTGTGTGTGTACCTGGATGTGTGAGAAAGTGAAAGGTGACAGAAAGGGACCAAGAGACAGATGGAGGCAGAGACAAAGAGATAGAAGAGATAGTGAGACAAAGAGACAGAGACATAAAACAGAGAGGAATGGGGGGAGAATACACAGGGGAGATTCTCCAACACAGAGGCTGTAGAGCATTTTCTACTTTTTATGTGTGCCTCCTCACTGTCCTTTGTGGTGGAGCTGGCATCTGAAGGTGACAGGCACATATGACATACCCCTGAGTCCTACAATACATCCTTGCCTCAACTGGAACCCAGGTGGCACCCACCGATGGCAGGAGTTAGAGACCTCGGTTCGTTTCTCAGGATGCTTCTGTACACCGATTTTGTCTGCTGTCTGAATGGTAACTGCAGCAGCACAAGGCATAAATACACCTCACATCTCATAGAATTAAAAATAAATCTTGCGCACAGGGCCTGGGCCACAGTTGTCTGTGATCCTCCACCTACAATGCTTCTTTAGATTTCCCTTGAATAAAACTAATTTTGAAGCAAAGGACAAACAAAGAAATGGATGTGTACTGACATGGATTTGGTCCCTCTGTCTGTAAAAACAACTCTGTTGAAATAATTCTTAACCTTGTGTGTGCTTACCTACCTCTACCTACCTCTACCTACCCAGGCATTTGCACAAACAGGCTGTCCACCTATGTTAAGGAAATAACCAAAGAGGATGAAGAAATGGCTCAGCAGCTAAAAGCACTGGCTGCTCTTGCAGAGGACCTGGGTTTGGTTCCCAGCACCCACATAGCAACTTACAGCAATCTGTAACTCCAGTTCCAGGGAATCTGGTGCCCTCTTCTGATTTCTGACGGTACTGCACATACATGGTACACACACACACACACACACACACACACACACACACACACACACACACACACACACAGTGATAAAAAGAAACAAAACCAAAAAACACAGCCACCATAGCAAAGAAGATTCATAACTTCATAACAACATGTGACCCACCTGTTTGGCCTGGTCAGAGAGGCCCCCACACCAGAGTCCCTTCTTTCTTTGACCCCGGCAGCTTCCGATTCATTCAGAGAAGTTCCATCCCTTTCCACGTCACTGGGTGTCGTCTGACCTTCTGAGACTGAGTTGCCTTCAAAATCTAAAGTGATCTGGTTAGGAGATGGAAACGGGGATAAGGCAGGCTCCCCTGCGAGCACATCGTGACTTTGAAGTTCGGGTAAGATATCTTTTGACCAGTCATCCACTACTTCTTGGATGCCGTTGACATGCTGTAAGATGTCATCCAGCTGTGGGAGGAGGCCATCTTTTTCCAGGTCCAAGAGATCTCCTGTGCTGGCGTACAGATGTGAGCCAGGGACATTGTCATAGATACTGACCCGACTGGCTCTGTGGCAGGACGCCATGAGTCTGGGTTCCCTCATGCCTGGGCCCTGTTGTCTGCCCAGGGAGATGCCTCTGGTCCTCCAGTTAATCCCATTGCTGTTGTCTGAGGGTGACAGGCTTTCTATAGAAAGTGCCTTGGGGAACGTTCCTGGTTTGTGATCCTTGGGAATATGGACCACCAAGTTCTCTTGGGAATGAAACCCATGCGTGTGGTTTTGGTCCCCTGTATCTGGTGGCGCGGTCCCTGCCAGCACATCCAGGTCCTCCAGGTACATGCCCCCACGCTTGTTGGCCTCATAGTGGCACTTGCGCTCCTTCATACATGGAGTGCTCACTCGGCTGCTATTCTCCAAGGGGCTGCTCTCACCACTTGACTTACTGGAGCAGGGAAGCGCTTTCCTGCAGGCAGATGGAGGCGAGGTCTGCACATCGCCATTGGGTATAGGGACGTACTGCATGGCCTTAAAGGACTCTGGCTCCTGCTGCAGCACAGGTCCACTGATGACCAGGCCACCTGTCCGCCCTGACCCCTTATGCCTCCCGTGTGCTCCCTTAGCTCGAAGGGTATCCATGCGTTTCAAAAACGACTTGGCTCTGGCCCTGGCGGGTTTCTCATTCTTGGGGTGGGAAGGGTAGCCGAGACTGTCTCGGGGAGACTGTGGGAGGCCACTGCTGACCAGGGTGCCCTCTAGAACTAGCGGGCCGTCGACACAGTGTTGCCCTGAGTGGCTGCGGCTGTCGCTGCCCCCGCTGCTTTCGCTGTGAATGGAGCAGACCTCGGGTTCACTCAGATCCGTGAGCACACTCTCGCTGCTGGTCGTGTTTCTCATCCTAGGGCCTCCTGGGGACCCGTTTCTGTCTGCCCCTGGGAAGAGCGTGTGCAGGTCATCCACACGGGACCACCTGCGGCTGGTTCTCTGGAAAGTCCATTTGTTGCTGATGCAGAGATCTTCCTCATCCGAGTCGTCACCCTGCAAAAGATACAGAAAACGCTCATGTCCACAGATCATGGCCACATGGTGCTCCCATCATGTTCCCTCTGTCTTCCTATATATGTTGGCATATAAAATATGTGTAAAATATATGAAACTTTCATTCACACATATATACATATATATGTGTGTATATATATATATATACATACACACACATAAACATATATAATTTTATTTTCCAGTACTTCCTTTGTTTCTAAGGCGTTTTCCTTCTGGTTACTGAGTGTGCAGGCATCATCTGACCAGACAGTGGAGCCAGCAGCAGTAGCCTTTCCACAGTAGGTCAGCACCACCAACACAGGTCAGGCACTTCTTTCCTCTCCAAACACCTCTCGGCTGAGTTCAGGGGCGACTCTTCAGAGCTCTCCTCCAAACCTCAGCCTCACTCCACCTGGAAGGTGACATTCCTTACCTTAGTCCCTAAAATCCTCAATCCTTGTCATTCCTCTCCTAAGCGTCACCAGTGGAATCACGGGCTGTACTCTGAAAAGTAGTGAAGTCGGCACCAATTTAGGCTGACACTCGAAGCGAGTCCCACCCAGCTACTCTGGCGACCAGGCTCCTCGCGTTGAATGAACTTGGATCATAGTGCCTACGGCTGCGCACACCTTCCAGTTGCTGTGGTTGCAAAGTTTTGCATTCTGCATGCCACACACTGACCTATCTGTTTCGTGATGGAATTTGCAGCCTGTGACACACAGAAGCTTGCCTTCCCCGAGGCTAGCCCTGTCCCTGTTTGTTTTTGTCTATCCCTTGGGCCCAGAAATCATTTACTTCCCCATGTGAAGGAGACATCGGCTCCCAGCCCTCCTTACCACGGTTTTCACTAAGACCCAACTTAGAACCGTTTTTCAGATCAATTCCCGGGTTTGTCTTCACTCTCATTGTCTTACTTGGAGCCCTCAACACCGCTCTCTGGATGTACTCTAGGAAAAAAAGCTGGCTAGAATCCTGATCTCTGGAATGTTTCCTGTCTCACCAGCTTCTCAGAGTGTGATCCATTTACTCAGCCCAGAAGTCTCTAGTCTGAGAGCCTGCTCTCAGCTGGAAGGAACAGGGCCTGACTTTATTCACTTTGCTCGTAGTTAGATGCTCCCGGACACCATGCCTGTAAGAATCACTTAATTCTATTCTTATTGTTCATTGGACTTATCTTCCTTTGGCATCTGGTTAAAAGCCCTGGCTCCGAGTGACCATGGTACCACAAGCCTCTCACCTCCTCCGAAAGAACTTCCCATCACCTCCAGTCAGGCTGAAAATAGTCTCTGACTCACAGGCTTTCCTTGGGGAATTAAACAAGGCTGTGCATTTAGCAGTGGGGTTCTGTTCTTCCCAATGTTTGTGCCATTGCTGGTCTATCTTTTCACTCACCTGACACCCACTTTAGTTCCCTAACCTCCCGATACATTGTTTAAGGCTAAATACAGATTCACAGTCAGTGATCAGTGGACGCTGCTCACGGAAGGCTTAACTCCCACAAAGCCAATTGGACCCAATCGCAATATTCAAGCCTAAGGCGGAAGAAGCTACAAAGTCAAAGGCACTTCTAAGAATTGTATGGCGGTTCCACCACAGTGGGAAGATTTAACTTTGGTTTTTAAAGGACAAATTGGTGTAACGTTTTGGTGAAATAAACTGAAAAATTAAAACTCCATGTACACACAAAGCTAGGAAAACTCGAAATGGATTTTCTGATATTTTCTAGTTCCTTTCATGATTTTTATCATAAAACAACAACAAAACAACAAGAAAATATCAGAGCTGTTGATGCATAAGTAACCACCACAGCTGAGACTAAGCTTATTGGATTTCATAGCACATCTTTGGGAACTTGTGAAAAGATGACAAAATTTTAGGGCAGGCAAATGAAGGAGCCACTACCTTTAAAGAAATAAAAATGTTTACAAATAGAAACAATATTATTTAATGTTGGTTCCAACTATTCTCTCTCTACCTCTACCTCTCTCTCTAGTTACTAACACTAGAAAACCACATACAAGTTGGATAAGATCTCATTTATTTAGGTTAAGAAAGGGTGTGAAGCCAGGCTCTGAGGACTGGAGCCAGAGAGCTGGTCCCTTCTAGAGGGCTCAAATTGCTTATTAGTCAAGCCTTAGTCCACAGGAAAACAGCCACAACCCAACCAAGGCATCTGACAAAATGGCGGACTCCTTGAGAAAGAGGAACCCAAGAAGGATATTCTGTGGCAATTAAGTTCTTTGAACCAAAGCAAACAAACAAAACCGAAGGGGTGTGGGGAAGAGCTAAGCCAAGCAAAATGAAACCGGCACCTATTATCATTAGCACCCAGGGCAGAGAACAGTCAAAGGCAGCCCCATGCTGCGTCTTTAAAACTGCTGACTGGGACTGGGGGTGAGAACGGTGTTTGCCAGCACTGCGGAGAAGATGCAGCCGTACTACACACGCGCACAAAGTGTTATCCTGTCACCTTCCTTCACTCGTTTCTTCCCAATCCAAAACAGTCAGTGCTAACATGCTCCAAAATCCAAACATTTGCAAGCACCAACACGATATTGCAGATAAAAATTTCACACCTGGGCTTGTGTAATGGGCTGTAGTTTTTTAAAAAAAATGCAAACACATTAAAATTGTACACAATTGCCCTAAGGTTGTATGCACAAGACATTCTTTCCATGTTTATGAACTATCAATTAATTTCATGCTTAGATTTTGCTCTCATCCCCATAAGATAGATATTACATATAATACAATATACATGTCACAATACATATATAAAACATATACATTACCGTGGCCAACCGGCCTAACTAGATTACAAACACAAGGCTTAGACATATTAAACACCTTATAGACTCGGTGTTGTTCACAGTGGGCACACGGCATTTAACACAGGGAGCTAGATTCCTGCTATTAATATAGATAAAGAACAAGAAGTTACCAGCATAATAATGCATATTTATCATGCACACTTTCCATTCTATATTTCTTAATACCCAGTCTACTTTTTTTTTAATTAGAAGGCAACTTTGTGCTGGTCATATCTAATACTAAAAACATTTATTCTTATATTTTCTGTTTATTCCTTAAAATTCATATGTCTGACAATTCATTTGTATTAAAATTTACAAAAATGTCAGTGTTGACTGGCAAAGGAAATAAAACATACAGGCAGCTCATCACTTGAGGAAATTTCTTCCAGATATGGTATCTGTGAAACGTCAGCTATAAGTAGTTTAGGCTCACAGGACATGTGGTCTCTGTTGGAGAATCTGTTCCACTCTGCTGAGTGTGACTGTGTTCTAATAAAACTTTATTTATAAAAACAGAAGCAGCAGCTTGCCAGCCTGTGCCCTAGAAGGCAGAGCAGAGCTGTGGTGAGAAAGAAAAAGCCTTTTTCTATGCTTCTCCTGAGAAAAGCAGTAGCTTCAGGTTTACCAGCCATTTTTTCTTTTTTATAAGAAGTCTTTTCGATTTAAAGAGTTTGCCCCGCCGAGGGAATTGTGGAGGATGGTCTCAGAAGGGGATCCTGTAGTGACTGGATGGGAGGCTGGAAGATACCACAGAAGACCCTTCCCAACTCAGAGGATGCTAAGACATCCACATGTTATCTGCAAGTCACGTCTGTTCACATTCCCCAGCCACTGGGACGGTGGCCACTGTGTTCATTTCCTCTTCCCTGCCTCTGCTGCTTACAGCTGCCAGGAAGGGCTGATTTGGTAGGAGACATGGGGCGTGGAAGTCAAATGTCCCAGGGGTGAGGGTGGAAACTGGGCCCCTTGTCACAGTTGTGGGAACTCAGTAATGCCCTTGGCATCCAGGTGGGGAGGTTCTGGCCCGAAGGTTTTACTCATGGTTTCTGCTCAGGATTTAGTCTTACTAAAGTGCTAACTTTAGTGGGCGCCTTCCTCTGGAGAACTTGTTCCCTCACAGGCCACCCAGGGCCATTCAGTGTCATTATGATGCTAGCATGGATTGGTCCGCAGTGACATTTGTCCAAGAACAGGGAACTTGGCTTTGCCTTGTTTTTAGTTTGGACGAGTCTCCTGTGTTTGGCTTTTTTTCTAAATGAGAACATTGTTTGCTAAAATTACATATTCCTTAGGCATGGATGCCACTGGAAACTGATAATTTTTTTTTTTTTTTATAAAAACAAAACAGGTTAGGGGAGCCACACACATCTGCAGCTGGGACAGAAGGATAGTCCACAGTTGTACAGACATTTAGAAGCTCAAGATGCGGCTTCCATGAACTTGGTGGGTGGGTAGGCTTAGGAACCAGTCCAACTGCTGGAGAGTCCCCATTTTCGAAACACCTTTCATTAGGGTTCTGGTGAGTCTGTAGCTCAGGTACAGTGAGGGTCAAGAGCCCGCCACATGAGGGCATGGGTCATGTGATGTGTACATAAGCAGAACAGACACCAAGCCAAACAGGAACCCAGCTTCAGTACCGTCATTTATTTTCGGACTTCTATTTTCATCCCTTGGCTCAGCTCATAGAATCTTCAAACTTAATTTCCACAGACAGGCACAATAAACTGTGGACCTTCGTACTGACAGCAAGTCACGCATCTGTGGTAAGAACAGGGCATTGCCTGTATGCCTTAGGCCAAGGGACTGACACGCATTTAGGGTCCAGAATAATCCCCAAAATCTTCGAAAAGGTGAAGAAGTGGTTGGGTTCAAATCTCATCCTGTTTTTTTTTTTTTTGTGTATGTGTGTGGTTTGGGGGCAACTGACTGACCTGCTGAGTTTGTTCATCTTTAACATGGAGCACAGGACCTTCCAGAGAGGTACCATGTCAGTATTAGCTAGTCACCCTGGCTGCCATGCAAGCCCACAGAGCCTTCCCATAGGTCCAACCACCCCCAAGAGAGTAGCGTGGCCGTGGATGGCTGAGGTATGTATGGACCATACAATTCAAGTCAATGACTCTTGCAGATTGAAGATGAAGATTCTGTTTCATAGATTTCTTGAAAAAGAGGACAGCCACGGAACACTGTTGTCTCAGCACCTTGATTCTTGTTGCCACTCACTTTCTATCTATGTCCAAAGGTGGCTGGAGCTCCATGGGCACTAGATTCTTGAGTCTCCCTTCTCCTCTTGCCGCCCCCCCCCCCCCCCCCGCCATATCATTTGGCTTAGTCCCAGTCTCTAGTCAAAAGAGTGTTTTTGTTGGATTATAAAACAAAGGACCAGGCTACAGTTTATGTCAGGGCTGGATCTCAGAACGGGGCGCTGCCATCCAGCATGGTAGCCAGGATTGAGACTGACAAGTGAGGGGAGACCACATGTTGGAATGTTTTTATTTGGAAACTCAGCCTATGAGTCTTTAATTTGCTATTTGATCCACGTGCACGTATTTGTGAGGCCTCAGTGACTAAGCGGGGAGCGAATGGGCGTGCACCACTGTGGCTCACACTAGAAATGTCCCAAGCCTGCCAGAATACCGGGGTATCGAATTAAGAGAGCGGCTTTTGTGTAGGCTGCACGGAGAGCCCGGAGAATGTCGTCATGGCTATCCTGCCTGAGGGATCTGAAAAGCAGATGACAGCAAAAATCCCATCACTTCACATTGTGGGAAACAGCGAGTGCCATTAGTTTGTGACAGTCTCTTTTGTGAGAGATCTGCACAGGCCAGCCACCAAAGACCCTTGTTTTAGACTCACGAGAAGGGCTGTGTGCGGTTTAATAAGAACCATGTGTTATAATCAAAACAACATCTGACCCGCATGCTTCAAATAGTAAGGGCACTTCTCAAGGGGTCTACTTGGCCAGGCAGCTGTCGGGAGGTCTGTTCCCACATTTCCGATTTCTCTGTGGCCTGAATAACTCCCTCATGTTTGAATATCACTCTGGATATTGTTTTCCACTCTTCTACCTCCTCAGCTGAAATCCTTGGTTCCAAACTGCTTTTAAGGTGAAGTCGAGAGTCTTTGAGGGGCACTGCCTCTGAGTAGAAACCTGGGGGGTTGGTTTTGAAGGGTTAGGGAACGCCAGGGTAAGTCGAAATGCATTAGGGGTAATTGTTGCCCCGTGCAAGCCGAAATAAAGGACACTCTGTTTGCTTCAAAAACAACCCCAGATTTGACTGACTACACATGGAGACACAACATGGAAAAAAGTGAGGTTGGAGACAGAGCAAGGCAGGGAGGCGGAGCCTTGGTTAGGGAAATAAGTTGCTCCTAAGGACCCTTTTTTTTTTTTTTTTTGGTTTTTCGAGACAGGGTTTTTCTGTAGTTTTGGAGCCTGTCCCGGAACTAGCTCTTGTAGACCAGGCTGGCCTTGAACTCCCAGAGATCCGCCTGCCTCTGCCTCCCAAGTGCTGGGATTAAAGGCGCGTGCCACCACTGCCCAGCTTCCTAAGGACACTCTTGAGGTCACAAGCCAGCCGTGTGACTCTCCCGGGGACTCTGAGCACATGCCAGGCTTAATTTCTTTGCGCAGACCGCAGAGAAGCTCCATGCGAATGAGATAATGTAATAAGCAGAGTCCCTAGATGTTGGTCATCAATGAAGCGCATTTTCTTACCCACAATGCTCAGGTCCAGGAGTGTTTGGCATGTTGGACTTGGGTTGTATTTGATTTTGGAATGTCTTCATTGGCTTTATTGCTTAGTCAGAAACTATGGAATCCATTCCTGCCTGAAATCCAAAACTTTTGACGGTCATAAGCGCACTTGAACAATTTAGATTTTCTAAGTATTGGTTCACATCTGTCATCTCAGCATTTGGGAAGCGAGGCAGGAGGATCAGGAATTCAAAGCCAGCCTTGATTACACTGCAAGTTCAAGTCTAGCTGCATGAAACTCTGTCTCTAAAAACTTAGACAAAATACCCCCCAAAACAAACAAACAAACAAACAAACAAAAAACCCAAACCCAAAAAACAAAAAGGGATTTTGGACTCTATTGATTTTGAATTCCTTATGGATGCTAAATCTATCGTTCCTTCCTCCCCTTCCCTCTCCTCCTTCATCTTTCTCTTCTTTTGTTCTTTCTGTACTGTATCCAACTAAATCTTAGGCCCAGAATATTGTACACAAGTGCTCAGCCACCGAGCCACACCCCCAGCTTTGCCGCTTCATTTCCAAACTGAAATGTCCACTCTTGTACAAATGAAGAGAACAGTCTGCAAGATGTCCTGTGAGAAGCAGGGATCATAGTAACTGTTAAAGTGGGGGAGAGTGGCCTGGAGTTGCACTGTCCCCCAACTCCTGTACCCCCACTGCCAAATGAATCTGCCAAACAACAGACGCATCTTTTACGTGTACTTAAAAGAAAATGGACAAGAACCAGCTGGAAGCTACATGGTATGGGCCCATCAGCTCTTCCCTGAATCTCTTAATCCACTGATGGCTTCGGAGTACCTGGAGTCACACGTGGGTTGACAGTCACAGCTGCCACCCTTCTGAAAGGGGATGCCAAAGAACTGACATATTTATTTCTTCGCCCAAACCTTTTGATAAAAAACAACAACAACCAAACTGCTAAAACAAGCCAAAACAGTGAAATTGCCAAATCCACCTCTCCGTATGATCTTATGACAGACTTATTCATGATAGTGGGAATAAGATGGGCTATTTGGAAAGGAAACAGATGGTGGGGTGTGTTAGAATTTAATCATAACCTGGCCAGGCCCCTCAGGAACCTTGCCAGTAAGCAGGTAGTACCTTGGCCAGTTCAGGGTCCTGACAATGTCATCCTACAGTGTTCCCTTTCCCTTTGCAAAGCTGGCTTGTAAATTGCGCCAAGCTCCCTTTAATAGTGGGCTCCGCCCCCCTCCCTTCCTCCCTCCCTCTCTCCTCCTCTCCCCTTCCCCTCCCCCTTCTCATGCTGCTCTGCACTTTCTTTTTCTCCCCTCCCAATAAAACTCTCCATGTGAGCACTGTTTGCAGGGCATGGGACCCTTTGGCTCAAACCTGCCAAGGTCATTCTCAGTCATCTTTAAAATCCTAACAGGTGGGCATGTGAGAATTTTGCCTTGGTTCAATGCTTTTTTCTTTCTTTCTTTCTTTCTTTCTTTCTTTCTTTCTTTCTTTCTTTCTTTCTTTCTTTCTTCCCTCCCTCCCTCCCTCTTCTTCCAAGAGTTGCGTGTGTGCTGGTGTGTGGGTGTGTGTGTGTGTGTGTGTGTGTATGTGCACATGCACGCGTTCACACATCCACGGAGGCCAGAAGAGAGCATGAGATCCCCTGGACCTGAAGTTGCTGGCAATCGCACGTGTGCTGGGAACTAAACTCCCACATTCTGGAAGAGCAGCAAGTGCTCTTAACCACTGAGCCAGCTCTCCAAGCCCCGCGTGTTTTTCCAGTCTGTGAATACAGGCTGCTCTGTTGGTGTGGTCACGGTCTCTGAGAGGCGCACCCACCTTTTTCCTTTGGAAGTTCACATCAAGTCTCATTGAGGCGCACTTGTTCAACGTATTAAGTCGTCTAAAAAAAAAAAAAAAAGGAAAATGTGATGATTTACTAAGGGTGCATACCTTTCTCCTAGTCTGCTAACCTTTCTTTACTTTCGGTAAACTTGAAAGCGTAGAATCAACCAGTTATGTTGCAGGGCATTGCAGTGTCTCCAGAAAGTGTGCTACTGAATCCCCAGCCCTTTCCTGCTCTAAACCCAGGCGCTTCCTGCCTCCTCCTTTTCTTAGAAACCGCGCATGCGCAGGGCAATTTTAACCATCTTTTCACCTGGCCCATGTTCATTGTCCACTGCCCGCTCTGTCGAGCCCGTCCTGTTACAGATCCCCTCAGGCACGCTTTTATTTTTGTCTTCGCTCCTGCTCTGTAGCAGTGATTACACATGGGAAAACAATTCACACCACAGTGAGTGATTCACGCTCCGTCTTCCCACAAACCTGTATGTTGAAGCCATCACCCCACGTCACTGAACTCAGCGGTTAAGAGAACTGCCTGCTTTTCCAAAGGTCCTGAGTTCAATTCCCATCAACCACATGGTGGCTCACAACCATCTGTAATGAGATCTGGAGCCCTCTTGAGGAAGAGACCTGGTGAGTCATTAACAACTTAGACCATGAAACCCAAAATGGACAAGTTCAGCAGAACTGCCATATATGGGCTACCCATTAAAAAAAAAATGTCACCATGGTCAAGTAAGGCCATAAGGGAGAAAAGCTGACTCCCTGGGATTAGCGTCCCTGTAAGAGAAATCACAGGGTGCCGGCATGCACTCCCCTGTTTCAGCACGTGGGGAGACAGAGGAAGGAGGTCATCAACAACCAAATTCTTGAATTGCGAAAAGTAACCCACCGTTAAGCTGTCCAGTAGCTGGTATTCTGTGGTGGCAGCATGTGCCAACTAATAAAGTTGGTTTCCACCCTCAGCTAGACTCTCAAAACTGCTACCCAGCAGAATTTCTTCTAGCCCCCTGTTCCCGCCCCGCCACGTGGCTCTAGACCACCAAAGCTTCAGTTCTACCTCCACCGACTGGGAAGGAAAAAGAGGACGCTAGCAGGCGTGCATTCCTGTAATTTTCCTTTCCTTTGTCTTAAAATGTTTCTCCTTGTTTGTTTACCTTGCTGCTCTGGCTACTCCAAGGGAAAGATGGTCCTTTTGTTTTTCAAAACGAACTCTTTGGCCTTGTTTCTTCTTCAAATTCTCTCCTCTGTTTGCCTCTTGGAGCCCATTCTAATTCTGATGAACAAGCAGGGCACCAAGTCCTCCAATCCCTGCTCTCACCTCGGTTTACAGTGTCCCGGCATTCCTCACCCTTTTACTTCTTAACTGCTGAGAACAGCCTCCACCTTCATTCGTTTTTAAGTCTTGATTCCCTGAAAACTCTTGGCCAACACTTTTATTATTTTGTGTTAATTTTTTTTTTTTTAAAGTTTGCGCGGGGAGTAAGAGTCACTTGTCACTCCTGTGTCTGTGCTGCTCTTCTGGCAGTTCTTGTAACTCTTGCACTTGGCATTTATCTCCAAAACCATTTTCATACCATGATTTCACGACCTCCAGTTTGGTTAATTCTGTATTGAATTTGTTCTTTAGAAGCTGACGATTCGTTTTCTTTTCCTCTCTATACCCCCGTCCCCCACCCTTTGCCTGATCCACATATAGTGCTACTGGTGTAGTAATCTGCTGGTCTGCCCTCTCACCTGTGGAAGAGACAAGCCCCGCCCACTCCCAATCTCCCACTTCCTTCCAAGGCAGGCGAATCTCCTACCTCCTCTCTCTCTCTCTCTCTCTCTCTCTCTCTGTTTGTACTTCGCCTGAAGAGGCAGCTTCTGTCTCTCTCCCTTCTCCCCTTCTTTCTTCTCTTTCTCTCCTCTTTCTCCCCTCCACTAAATTAACTCTATACCCAAGATGGTGTTTCCATCTGTCTCTCACCCACAGTGGTCTCCCAAGGTGGTGCCAAGGTCACCCATGTCATGAATGGTAACAACAGGATCACACATTTTTGGTGAACCTATACTTGATATTTATTATGGCCATAAAACTCTATCCCCACATGTATCATACTTGAATAATTTCCCTTTCATTTTCAACTTTTCAGTGTCCCTAAAATTAATGTGCATATGGCTTGTTTACTTAATATTCTTGTGTTTATTTCAAATATCTCCAACTATCTAAACCCTGTTAGAACGTGAATCCCTTGGATAGATGTCTCTCAGTTCCAGTTTTTTCTTAAAATTGGGACCCCTCTGTAGTATGTTTTCTACTGTTCTGGAGCCAAGCACTACAGAAGACCTGGGGACATTAATATTCAGAATGTAGGCAGACTTGTCATGTTGGCCCTGTTTCCTATAGATGCGTACCCACTTTCAGCTGTGCGTAGGACCTTAGCTTCTTTGGGGATGAATTTACATTTTGCTGGTGGGAGGGGAATACATTACCCAAGTATAGACCCAGGGGTACAGATCAAAGTATTTACCTACTTTTCCATATAATTTCAAATAACTCGCCTCCTTTTAAACCTGCCCCAACTTTGTCACTAGTTCTTGAACATCATAGAGTCTCTGTAGTGAGGACTGAGTTCTACCAAGAATTTCATTTCCTGTGCACACTGAATCTTCTACTGCAGATGTAGTCTCCTGCTCTGGAAATGTTGTCATGGGTCTCTGGGTGGACATTTGATGTTGTGAAGGAAGAGATGACTCTGAAACTCGGTGGGGTGCTTTGGAAGGAAGTACATTCAGTGATTGACAAGCTTTTCTGCTGTTTGTTTCTTTGTTTTTCAAGACAGGGTTTCTCTGGGTTCCTAGAGCTCACTCTATAGACCAGGTTGGCCTCAAACCCAGATATCTGCCTACCTCTGCCTCTGCCTCCCAAGTACTGTGACTAAAGGTGTGTACCACCATTGCCCGACAACAATCTCATTTTTGATCAATAACTTTTTTGTATGCATAGATCATGCATTTTCAACTCAGTGAGCTCTGGCTGCTATAAGTAGCTTTAAGAGAGATAAAGAATATTTCTTCACACTGGAAATGTCTCCTGTGCTCCTTATTGCTGAATCTACCAATCACAACATCAACTCCCAGAGACATTTTCATTGACTTTTATCACCCATATACTAATTTTGCTTATTCTTGGCCATCATAGTTATGGAATTATATAGTATGCATCTTAAAATATTTTATATTTATATGAGTATCTAGGTGTGTACATGTGCACCATATTCACGCAGTATCTACAGAGACCTGAAGAGGGCATTGTAACCCCTGGAACTGGAGTCACTACAGTTATGAGCCACTATATGGGTGCTAGAAACCAAACACGGGTCTTTTGAAGAACAACAGATGCACTTAACTTCTGAGCCATCTCTCCAGCCCCTAGGTACGCATTTTTAATGCATGACTTTCTGTTGTTGTAATTCAGCACGATGTTTTTAGGACTGATCTATGCTATGAAGTACAACACTAATCATCATACTTTACACACTGAGTATTTGTATTATGAAGCTATATAACTGTTTTATCTATTCTCTTGCTGGTGGACATTCAGGTTGTTTCTTAGTGTTTCTATTGCTGTGAAGAGACACCATCACCACAGCAACTCTTATAAAGGAAAAGATTTAATTGAGTGGCTTAGGGCTTAGTCCATTATCATCACAGTGTGACATGGTGACATGCAGGCAGACATGGTGCTGGAGAAGGAGCTGAGAGTGGAAAAGGAGCTACACCTTGAACCCACGGGCAACAGGAAGTAGTCTGAGTGTCATACTGAGTGAAGCTTGAACATATGAAACATCAAAGCCCACCCCATAGTGATGCACTTCCTCTAACAAGACCACACCTACTCCAACAAAGGTACGCCTCCTAATACTGCCACTTCCTGTGAGCTTATTGGGGCCAATTACATTCAAACTACCACAGGTTGTTTCTAGTTATTTTACTTTTTGTTTTTTACTAATGCCTTCCTAACTACCAAATTATATAGTTTCTTTTAAGCAAAGCCCTATTTTTAGCAATGGACAGCAATTAAGACAACAATAACATTATCTTTGGCATTTAGGACTATGAATGCTCTTATCACTTCCTATTATTACAAACAGCACAGAGCCCTTACATATTAACAAGTATGAATACAGTCTTTATAGAGCATATACAACAATGTGTCTTTAGGATTCAAACGGAAGGCATCTTGTTTTACTGTGCATGAACATACAGAAGCATCTCCTATCATCCCGCAGTATCCCAGACTCTGATGACACACAGTCTCCTTCCAGCCCATCTCCCCTGAGCCCCAGAGCTACGTTTCAAGCCACTCATTGCTCTTGCCAGTTTGTGGAGACCTTCAGGCTTTTCAGGTTCAAAGACTAAAACTGAACTCCCTGCACTGTTTCCAAACCCATCTCTCCCATTTACTGTCTCGCCTTGACTGAGCACCAACAGACATCTTCACCAGAGAAGACTAACCCTCAGGCTTGGCAGGCACCGCACACTGGATCTGGTCAAGTAAATATGACTGTGACATTCTTAAAGTCTTGCCTCTCCTTTGGTCCTCATCCAGTCTCTTCTCCTTATCCCGGGAGGAGTCAGGCAATACTTTATTTCCAGTGCTCAGCATTGGAATTACTTCTACACCATGGACTGAGTTATACAAGTGAGACGAGTCTCTTCATTTTCCATTACTGACAGTTTACCCACTGACTGTACGTCTGATGGGGACAAACAAAATAAGCTCTTGGTTCTGGATTAGCGGCTGCTCCGTGTGTCCACAGCTGCTTTGCTGCTTTCTTGGATTTGCTGCTACACGGGCAGATTGTCTTCCTGGTCAGGTCCACAGATGTTAACACGCCCACCTAAGAGGTGTCTGTTAATTAAAAGGCATTCCTGGTGCCCGTTTGGCAGCTCTTCCATGGTTTGTTTAGGAAGGATGGCATGCTGTTTATACAATACACTTCTCTAGCACACTTGGTCCTCCATTGTGGCTGGAGGCACAAACAAATCATTTGACTCTGTGAAAAAGGTTTTGATTTACTACAGGCACAAGAACATCAAAGAGCTCATCTGTCTTATACTATACATTTAAATATACTTCATATTCATGATACATGGAGACATTTTATTATTTTTGAAAGTGGAAGCTAGATATTTCTTCATAGACTGGGATTTTAGACACACCTAAACTCAAAATTACGTCTTCGCTTAAAATTGCTTCTCTATTTGAAGAAAATATGCAGGAAACATTACATAATTCTCTATATAGTATCTGCTAAAGTACTCTATCCACACACAAAGAACTCTTAAATTCAGTAAGCCAAACAACTTGGCTTTTTCCACAATCTAACTTTGTGAAGGTACACTTCTAAAAGATATTATACAAATGGCCAATAACCACACAAAAAGATGTTAAGCATTTGTTTGTCATGGGAGAAAAAAAAATTAAAATCAGGAAATACTATTTCATGTATGCCAGAAAGCTCACCTTAACAATACTGACAACAGGGGCTGAAGAGACAGCTCAGTGGTTATAGCGCTGGCTGCTCCTGCAACCCAGGTTTGAGTTCCAGCACCCACGTGGCAACTCACAACCATCTGTAACTCTAGTTCTTCAGGAACCAATATCCTCTTCTGAACTTCAGAGGCAACAGGCATGCACACAGTGCACGGACAAACATGTGGGCAAAATATCCACACACAGAAAACAAATCTAAGGGAAAAAAGCTACAATGAGGAAACAACACAGGACTGCCAACCCATTCTTTTTTTTTTTTTTTTTTTTGGTTTTTCGAGACAGGGTTTCTCTGTGGCTTTGGAGCCTGTCCTGGAACTAGCTCTGTAGACCAGGCTGGTCTCAAACTCACAGAGATCCACCTGCCTCTGCCTCTGCCTCCCAAGTGCTGGGATTAAAGGCGTGCGCCACCACCACCCGGCTTGCCAACCCATTCTTGACGGAGAAGAGTGAAATGGAGGATGGGCACTCTCCCAGCTCAAGATTTACAATGTAAAACAACAGTGAAGTTGGAGGAGCTTTGAGAAAAGTAGACCAACAGGTCAACGGGACAGGGCGCAGTGTCAACCAGATTCCAGAAATATAGTCACCTAGCCTTCACGAAGAAGAAGAGCATGGTAAGAGCTAACAGATAATCTTTTAATAAATGGTGTGGAAACAGCTAGATAATCACATGAAAAGAAGTCAACCTAGAAAGAGACTTTATACACCTAATAAAGAATGGACCACAGTCCTAAATATATACATTCAACTGTAGGATTAAAGAATGAAAACAGGAGAAAATTTAGATGGCCTTGAGTGTATGGTGACTTTTTGGATTCAACATCAAAGGGGCAGCCAAGTGATAGAATTTAAGACATCTGCTCTTACAGAGGATGAGATGGTAAAGTAGAACGGAGGAAAACATTTATGACAGTTATCCTATGAAGTTTCTAAAGTCTACAAAGAACTCTGAAATCCACAGTAAGAAAACAAAAGGCCCAGTTTAAAAACGGGTGAATTATCTTTACCCAGAAAGAGAGACACAGTATTGAAATGTTCTCAGTATTTGGGCTGGAGAGACGGCTCAGTGGCTAAGAGTCCTGTCACTTTTCCTGAAGACCTGAGTTCAGTTCCTAGCACACATACTGGGAAGTTGACAACCACTTGTACCTCCAGCTCCATAGGCTCTGACACCGTCTTCTGGCCTACAGATACTACATCACGTGCAGGTGCACACGCGTGCGCACACATACACATAGATAAAAATGAAATAAAGCACAATTTAAAGTGTTCAATATCACATGTTAATTGCAAACTAAAACTATCACGAACTACTACTATATACACAGACAATGTGGGTGCGATGAGAGAAACTCCCAGTCATTGCTGGCGAGGATGGAAATGGCTCAGGTCCTTCAGAACACAGTTGAACAGTTTCTTGCTGCAAAACAACCTGCGATCCGGCAACCATACTACTTGGTGCCCATCCAAATGGCTTTACGATTTGTTTCCATGTGTAAATTTGCACTTGGTGTTTATGGCCACATCAGTCCTCATCGGTGAACTTTGAAAGCAATTGAGATGTCAGGTGAATGGGAAGCTGAACAACGATACAACCAGGTAATGGCATGTTGATAACTAGAGATGAGTTACAAAGACACGGGGGGCATGGAGGAAACTTGAATGAGTTGAAGGCCAATATGAAGAGCCTGTAAACTGAGATTCTAATTAGAAAGCATCGTGGAAGAGTTAGATATCGTGGCGATAGCAAAAAGACCCATGGTTGCCAGAGACTAGGGAGATGAAGGGATGTCTAACAGAGGACTTTCAGGGCAGTGAAACAGGTGTGTATGCCACTGTGGTGGATGTGTGTCATTAGACCCCTGTCAAAGGCACGGAATTACAATGGAAAGCCGAGCCGTAATGTACAATGTGTGTTTTGCGTGGGAACAGATGGTCTACCCTCTGGGGTGTTGACATGGTAGAGATGTGCGTGTATGAGGGCCAGGGGAAAATGGGGGCACCATGCTTCCTGCTAAAGTTTCTTATGGATCTCTAAGTGCTATAAACACCGAATTAAAAAGGTATAATCTTTATTATAATTATTAATTGTACTTACTGAACTTTTAAATTATGAATATAAGTGATATGTATTTCTTTAGTTTTTTTCTTTGGATGTGTATGTGTGTGCACATGTGTATGTATGTTCTCGTGTGTGAGTGTTTTGGCCAAAAGTTAACATTGAGTGCCTTCATCGATAACACTCTGTCTTAAATATGAACCCAGGGCTCATCAACTCAGTCAGTTCAGATAGCCAGCTTGCTCTGGGGCTTCCTTGTGTGTGTGTCCTATGTGCTAGCATTACAGAAGGGTGGTCATGCCTACCTAGAGTTCACATGGGCACTGCCTCCAGCTCAGTGGTCTATGTGTCTTTTGTCCTTCCAAAGTATACTAATTAGCTCTTATTCTAATGTCAAAATTATCATCATTGGAGGCAGTGAGAAACATTGGGTATAATCTCAATCATCTTGTCTACAGATCATCCTGCATCTTAGAGAACAGGGGTTTTCAGCCTGTGGGTTGCAACCCCTCGGGGAGGTGTGTGTCAAATGATCCTTTCATGGGGGCTGCCTAAGACCACTGGAAAACAGAGGTGTTTACATAACAATTCATAACAGCAGCAAAATCACAGTTATGAAGTAGTAAAGAAAATGATTTTGTGGCTGGGGTCACCACAACATGAGGGGCTGTACTAAAGGCTCCCAACACCAGGAAGGTTGAGAACCACTGGTGTAGAGCGTTATAGAAGAAAATTCTCTGAGGCAATGCGCTTCGTCATGGCGTGATCTAGCATTGGTTTGGGATTTATTTCATGTAAGGTGGAGTAAACAATGCTAACCATTCTAAGCACACAGACTGGATGAAGCATCCATTGTGGAGACAGAAGACAGCATCGCCTCTCTCAGGTTTGACTCCTGCAGGTAAGAGAATACACCACACACCAGACATATTCCAACTCTGCCAAAACTGCTGGGAAATTTGGGTGTGAGGGAAGCCAGCCTTCAGTAAGGACAAATATGTGGTTCTGGTATTTATTTCCATTTAAACTTAACCATAAATAATAAGACAAATTCTCGAATGGTCTGGGTTGGTCTATTAGTGACTGCCTGTTGGATTGTTTCAACATGAATGAAATTTTCAATTAAAGAATACATTTTGCCTTCCATGAATAGAGAGCTCTATTGGATTGGAGCTTCTCTTGAGCTTATACCATAATTTATTATTCTTCTAGTTCCTGGACAGCCAAGAAGAGTGTTCTACGTGAACATTGTTTACACGAGTCTATGGCGTCTTCGGATCACCGTGGTCATCATGGCGCAGTCAGAAGAGAATCCAGTGCACCGAACATGATAGCTTACAAGCTATACCTGCTTTGCCTGCCTATGGCCAAGCATAGATGCAAGAGCTAAGTGAGTCTGTTCATTGGGTGTGAAGGGAACGGTCTGTGCAACCCCAGGACCATTCGCACTGCCTCTTTGAGACAAGGAGAGAGGCCTCTGGGAGGACCTTTGCTCAAGGGAGTGAAACATAAGGAGCACCCAGGCTGGATGTTGTCCTATCTTCTTAATTTATTGCTTCTGTCTACTGTTTACTTATTTTCATTATATCCCCGAAAACAGAGGTAAGCACCATGTTCTTGGCATTCCCTTTCCCTGCCCACTTTCCACTGAAAGAGAAAACCTCTTCACGCTTGTAGCAACCTGGGTTTGGTTATTAATGCAAACAAAACAGTCCAAGCCTTTCAGGAGAAATGGTCATGAAATCTTTTCAATCTTGCTGCTGTGGCCATAATCTTATAGATAGATAATACATCACCAAAGGGGAAGGTAGTGGTTTCATTTTAAGCATCAAACTTTGGGTTCTATTAGGGAAGTCAGTACGGAGAGAAAAGCTGATATTCGTTTATCTAAGGGTGTGTGCTCTGTGCCCCAGGAAGACACTGAGAACACAGAGATGAACAGAAGATAGTTTTTATCCTTGAGGCTTTCACAGTCCCGTGTGAGCTGCCAGCAAGATATATAGAAGCAGCAAGTCATTTCCTGAGTGCACCAGCCCAAGGAGATAACGTTTGAGCAAGACTGTTAAGAACTAAGAAATTTGCTGCCCAGTCTAGGGTAATTGCAAGCAAAGGAAACAGTCATCACTTAGGATGATGTGGTCTGGAAACTATGAGTACCAAGCAGGGAATATAAGTCTGGAGAGGCAGGCATGGGCTGGACCACGGAGGATTGGAATGAAGGAATCAGGAGCAGTATGTGGGCAATGGAGAGATGCTGAAGGATATTTTCCTAGGGGATATTACCATACATAGACATATACCTAAGGTGGGATGGAGAATGAATTTAACAGGGACCGCCAAGAAAAGGCTTAAGAATCTGGATGAAGTACTGGAGAGATGGCTCAGTAGTTGAGAGCAAACGCTGCTCTTGCAAAGGACCCAGGTTTCTTCGTTTCTTAGGTTATTTACAACTGCCTATAATTCAAGTTCTAGGGCATCCAACATACCCTTCTGGCCTCAGTGGGCACTTGTATGCATTTGGTGCACAGAAACTCATGCAGGCACATACAAACAGATAAAAGAAAATAAATCATATTTTAAAGAATCTGGACCAGCCACTGCTGCTCTATTCGTAACAGCCAGAAACTAGAAACAGTCTAGAGGTCCATCAATGGACGAATGGATTTTAAAAAATACTGTGCATTTACACAACGGAATATTACTCAGCTATTAAAAAATGCAACAATAAAATTCATAGATAAATGAATAGTGCTAGTAAAAAATCATCTTGAGTGATGTAACCCAGACCAAAAGGACAAGTAATTAAAGGCTAATTAAGGAGAAGTAATTAAATGTTAAATGTTCAATTATATTTGGATGTTAGTTGTTAAGTCTTCGATAAGAAGACTACCATCCATATAATCACAGGGGTTGGGTTCACAGTAAGGTACTGGTGGGGAGGGGTGGATCACTCTCGGAAGGGTAAATAGAATAGATGATTATGGATGGAAGGGGTGGGGGGACTGGAACGGGAGGACCAAGTGACAAGGGGAAAATACAGGGAGGGACAGTGAAAATGAAGAGCTATTTGAGGGGTTGTAGGGAAATCTACTGTAGTAGAGGCTTCTCAAAACATGGACATATCAGAAAGGTTTCTAAATGGAATCACCAAATAACGAGGGGGGCAAATCCCCCAGATCACTAAATGAAACCTCCGTTTCTGGGACTGAGTTACATCAAATTGAGTTGTTGACTAAATGGACCCCATGGAGAGTCCCAAACAACCGAGGCTATTCCCAAGGCTATTGGTTTCTCTCCACAAACTGACAGTAAGGCCCTATTGCTGAAGAAAACACCGACACAACTCACTGAACCCAGAGGGAATGAAGCGGTGCCTACCTAGAGCCTTGACCACTCTACAGACTAGTGCTCATGGTTCTGGAAGGAACTCTGTGACCACCAGAGGAGAACGGTAAACACCAGCCCCACTACAAACCCTGCCGGCTACAGTGGTGACCTGCTTGCAGGATATACTGCTGCAACAGTGGCCAAAGTCTGTGAGAGAAACAACCACTCTCTGACTGGATTTAAGGCCCACTCCATGAAATGGAACCCGTTCCTGACACTTCTTGGGTGGTCAAGAACCTGAGGCTAGATGGGCCGGGGACCCAGGGGAAATCCAGATACTACTGTTTAGCTAAAGGGACGTAGCAATCAAATGACTCCTGAGGACATTCTGCTCTACTCATAGATCAGGGTCCTGCTCAGCCATCATCAGAGAAGCTTCCTCCTGTAGCAGATGAGGCAAATATAGACCACAACTGGACAATGTGCAAAGAGTTAGAGACCTTAGACACTCAGTCCTAAATGGGATGTCTCCATCAAATCCTTCCCCTCAGGGCTCAGGGAACCCTGTTGAAGAGGAGGTGGGCAGCTGTAAGAGTCAGAGGGGATGGAGAGCCCCTGGGAAACCAGATGGTCTACACACACAGTAGGACAGGTACACATACTATGGCAGCATGCACAAGGCCTGCACAGGGCTGGGCCAGCTGAGCTCAGCTGAGAAGGGCGAGTGGGCCCCAGCTTCCATCTCTTACCCAGAAGCTATCTCTACTGATAACTGCTTACAAATGAGAAACCAGTTTTTTCCCAAGGTGTCTCAAGCCATACTGAAGGGCAGACCTGATGTCCAGCAGTAGATGGTCACAACAAAACAAACTCAGTATTTTTTATGGAGGTTTATTGACTCACAGTGCTTTGTCTGGGCTTTTTTTTTTTCTTTAAAAAAAAAACAAACCTTAAAGGCCTTTTGCTTATACATTATGGCTGTGTGTTTATATATTATGCGTTGTGTTTTTAAGTTGTGTTGGAACATGTCTGTTTCTACATTTATATGTGCTTCTTGTGTTTCTTCTTTGGCTCTTTTTCTTCTGTTTGTCTTGTTTTAATCTGGTTTGGTTTTAGTCTATTCTACTCTTATTATTTTCTAGGTGCCTGTTTGTATTCTAATGAGAGAAAGAAAGGGTGTGGATTTGGGTGGGTGGGGAGTTGGGGAAGATCTGGGAGGAATTAGGGGAGGGGAAAACATAATCCACAATAGATTGTAAGAAAAAAAACTATCTTCAATTAAAGAAAAGAGAAATCTGAATGAGAGACAGCAAAGTGATAAAGAGCGGGCATCAGGGTGTGCAGGCTGTACGTGACAATTGGCTCATATGGGAGCCAATAAAAAGCAGGCTTGGGGGTGTCTATGTGAGGGCAGGATGTGGCGATTGGCTCATATGAAGATGATAAGAAGGTAAAGAGGCTGAGCCTCAGATTTCAAGCTCTTATAAAAGTGCTATTGAGCAGACAACAATAAAATATGGAAGTCAGTGGGGCGCAGGGATATGAGGAAGACAATGGGCTCTGGACTGCGTATGTTCAAATGTAGGGCCTGTGTGACGTCCAGACAGGACAGTGAGTGGAATACAGACGGTCAGTATAAAGCGCACAGAATGGCTCTGTCTTTGGGAGACTGGTTCCAGGAGTCCTCGGCAGACACCAAAGTCCTCTGGTGTTCAAGTTCTGTGTGGAACATGGCACAGCATTTGCATTTAATCTCTCATAGCCTCTCCTATACTTAAAACCACTCCTGTATTATTTGCATTACTTCATACAGTGTAAACACCGCGTAAGTGGCTGTTTTATGTTTGAGGTGAGGTTGGTGAATGCAGGGATGGTGACCTCATAGATATCAAGGGCTGAATAACTGAACCCAAGCAAGCTGGGGAAGCAAATTCAGAATGCTGGGGACTTCCAGTGTTTAGGACTTGGGGCTAAGGGAGGAAGCCAGCCTCAGGAAGATAAAAGTCAGGGTAGGTCAGCAAGAACCAGCTGAAGGTGGTGCCTTAGAAGCCAAAGAATTTGCACCCAGGAAAGGGGGAAGCAGTAGGTTAATTGTGTCAAGTATTTAAGAAAGAACCCGCAGTAAGAAAGCTTCACATTCCTTTGGTACCATTTCGAGGCTGGAGGGGGTGGGGTAGGGCGGGCAGAGGACGGGATAGGGCGGGTAGAGGGCAGCCTGGAGTAGGCAGAGGGAGGAGAGCTGAGAGTGTGTGGAGCTTGAGAGTCAGAAGCTAGTGGGCACCAGACGTTCTCTTAAGAAGTTCATGAAGTAGCCCGGTGGTGGTGGCACACGCCTTTAATCCCAGCACTCAGGAGGCAGAGGCAGGCAGAGCTCTGTAAGTTCGAGGCCAGCCTGGTCTACAAGAGCTAGTTCCAGAACAGGCCCCAAAGCTACAGAGAAAACCCTGTCTTGAAAAACAACAACAACAACAACAACAACAACAACAACAACAATAATAATAATATTTGGGCAGTGGTTGCATACTTTAATTCCAGCACTCGGGAGGCAGAGGCAGGCGGATCTCTGTGATTTCGAGGCCAGCCTGGTCTACAAGAGCTAGTTCCAGGACAGGCACCAAAGCTACAGAGAAACCCTGTCTCAAAAAAAAACCAAAAAAACAAAAAATGCTTATAAGGGGCTGCAGAGATGGCTCACAGGTTAAGAGCACTGGCTCCTCTTTCAGAGGATCCGGGTTCAATTCCAGCACCTACATGGCAGCTCACAACTGTTTGTAACTTCAGTCCCAGGGGATCTGACACCTTCACACCAATGCACATGAAATAAAGTTAAAAAAAAAAAAGTTCATGAAGTCTGGGTGTGGTGATGTTTCCCTTTAACCCTAGGCAGAGGCAGGTAGATCTCTGTTGAGTTTGAAGCTATCCTGGTCTACATGGCAAGTTCCAGGCCAGTCAGGATTGCTACTGGAAGAAAAAGGAGGAGGAAGAAGAGGAGGAGGAGAAAGAGGAGAGGGAGGAGGAAGCTGTTAGCATTTTAAGCTCTTCTGAGGAGAAAACAGTTTATCACCATAATATTTTCTAACCAAAGATGCAATATAGTAACTTGTGGACTGAAAGGTTATTTCTGCCAAACCCTGGTTCAACTTAAATATTTATTGAAGTTTCATCTGGGACAAGGCCCTGTATCCACGAGTCCATGACATGGAGCCAGACAGTCCTCCAGAGCTCAGAGGACCGGAGCAGGAGCTGGGCAGGGGTCAGGGGAAAACACACAGGAGGGGAAGGCGAGCGAACGGGTGTCTGGGGTGAAGGGAGATGGTGAGATTGTGCACTGAGGAAGGCCATGGTGCAGGCAGAGGAGCAGGGTCAGTGGGAGGGCCCAGGTGCAGGGTGTCAGGTCCTGACTCACGCTGTACTCAGCCTGGGGACACTCACAGGCCTTCTGGTACTCCCTTAGCGACCACAGGAAAACTTAAGGCCCTTTCCTTCCTCATACTTTAGGCTCGTGTTTGACATTTCCATGGCCAGACCTCAGATGGATCACAAGGTCTTCTACACTGATTTAACGGCCGGTTTCCTGTGATAGTTTTTATTTTCCTGCCAATAGCATGGGAGGGATAGAAAGCAGTGTTGGGTGTTCATCTCTTCCAGACTGTTCTGATTTGAGTCCAACGGCCTGACCTCCTTACCCTTGGCTCCGGTCAGGGTGGTGGATGGAGCCCTGTCAGCTAAGGAGAGTCCTGGGTGAGAACTTCAAAGACATTCAGGGACCAAAGCCAGTGAAGATGTGCTCTCAACCCAGGGTCACGGGGGCTCCTCCATGGGCTGCGGCCACAGGGCGTGGGAAAGGCCTTGGTACTGAGAGAGTCTGGCAGACACAGATTTTGGAGAGTGGGATGGATTCTCCATGCCAAATACCCAACCCTGCTACGTAATTCCCAAGGCTTGAGGGTGTTTAAGAGTCACAGGCCACACATAGGAAGGATTTACGGTGTCTGGGGTAAGATGGGGGTGTGATGAGGACATTAGAAATACAGTCTGACGCGAGCAGATGACTGTCACGATGCCACCATGGAGGCAGACAAGAGAGGCCGTGCAGCCCTCTGCTTTTCCTTCTGGCTGTCCCACCAAGTGTTTGCAGCAGGAGAAATCACCCCTGTGCTAGTGCTTAAATCCAGGAACTGCCTCTGGACATCAGATGAGGTGTGGGAGGAAAGCGGGGTCAAAGGTCACCTTTGCAAAAATAAAAAAGAAAAGAAAAAGTACAAGCTGTGCTGTGAGTGTGTGTATGTATGATGTAATCAGTTTGCACAAAACAGTTCTCATCATCCTTATTTTGTTTTATGTGCATGGGTGTTTTGCATGAACGTCTGCATCATTTGAGTGTCTGGCACCTACAGAGGCCAGGAGAGGGTGTTGGATCCCTTGGTACTGGAGTAACAGTTGGGAGCCACCGTGTAGGTGCTGGGACTCCAAACTCGGTCCTCTGAAGAGTAGGAAACACTCTTGACCACTGAGTCATCTCTCCTCTATGATAGGTGTTTTTAAAGGGAAGAGATTTACATTATACTTCGCGGAGGCTGTCGTTATTTATCTTAATGACGTTAAGACGCGCAAATCAATCGCCATGTGCGACACTGCACTCGACCATCCCATCCTCTCCCCTGTGTCTTCCCCTCTCGCTGGTCCTTGCTCTTTGAGACACCTCGTCACTGCTCATCCTTCTAAGCACACAGGGGAAAGCGGCACTGGGTAGTCATAACCAGTTCCATCACCCAACGACCGTGAACACGGCTCATGCCCTCTTTTGTCATATACTATAATTAGTTAGCATCTATTAAGAATATACATTATGCAAATGAGCTGCTATTCACATTAATTTAGGAACTCAAAGGTCGCGTTTGAGCGTCTGGGCCTCTGCCCACAGCCAGCTGCAGGGAATACTGTCGCCCACCAGCGCAGACGGGGCCTCACCTCCCCAGAGCTTCGCTTGCTGATATTTGCCTCAAAACACAAACTTGGCCGGCTATTTTGAGATCTTTCGTGTCTTTAAAGTGTTCCATAGAGTAAGTTCCAACCAACTCAGACAATCGGGTTTGCCCTGAACTTTTTGTGACACGTGGGGGAAAAGGCTAGTCAAGGAGCAGCCGCGAGCAGGAAAACAGAGTTGTAACTGTGGCTGCTGAAATGCTGGAAACTGACCGACGCTTCCAGCCTGCAGCAGGCAGCAGTCATCTCCATGGAGCCTGCCGGACACAGCCGGTTCTGCCAGCATTCCTGCAGCCACACAGAAAGGATGCTGCCGACATCTGGGAGGCTCACTTAGCAGCAGAGGCAGCGAATCTGCCTGGTTTCTGGGGACTAAACCTGGGAGGTAGACAGCTAGACATCCACCCCGATTCCTTCTGGGCGGTCTAACCTCAGCAGTGTCTGGATTTTTAAGCTACGCTGCTCAACAATTCTATGGAAAACTGGGGTCTGAGACATGAACTGCTTGTCTACAGGGATGAGTAGGATGAGTAAGATCCCTGAGGTGAATACCCTTTCGTGAATGACTCTAGCTTTGCTGCCTGCCTCAGTCTCCCCAGAGGGAGCTCCCTTCCTCCCACCATGACTCAATCCACCTTTCTGCAGGGCCTCCGCATTTCAAACAAGCATGAGAACTGTACAAAGATCTAAAAAATAAAGCAGAGGGGTGGGCAAGACAGACAGATTCGCAGGGAAAGGTGCCTGCTGCCAAACCTGAGGACCAGAGTTCAATTCCCAAGACCCCTGTAGTGGGAGGAGAGAAGCGACTCCTGAAAGGTGTCCTCCTGCACACTGTGGGCCCCTGCCACACATCAAACAAACAAACAAACAAACAAACAAACACGTAATTTCAAAAATCAAAAAAGAATAAAAAAATTTTCTTTGTGAATACAGCGCACAAAGGGGGAGAAAAAAGGCATTTTCAGCCCTTACTGTTCGCTTGGCATTAATCAAGACTTACCCTCTGAGTAGGCAAGCTTCTAATTAACTGTTCATTAATCTCAAAGTCTAAAAAGCACCGTCAGTCTTCTATGGTGGGAGATCGGCTGCTTTCTGCTGTTCGCAAGGCAGGAAGTCTGGATTGTGTGGAACTCACAGTGAAGAAAAAGCAATTGCCTGCCCTTGCAGCTCTTCAGCCAGCCACCTCTGGCTGTCAACCTACCCCTCGCTTCCTTTGATCCACCCAGGGTGTGACTCTTCCTTTGGCTATTCTACCCAGAGCTCTTACGCCCTGAGAACCGAGGTTCATAGACCTCTAGCCAAATGCTCTCTCACAAGAATTAATAAAACAGCTTAGAAAGATTTTGCAGGATATATATATATATATATATATATATATATATCCATATATATATGCTGTTTTATTAATTATATATGTATATAAAAATACACACATTCTAGTAATAAAATACCGGTTTCAAAAATAATAGCATGTACAGAACCACGAACTCTTAGGTATTCTCAAGACCATTTCCTGTGCTCTACACTACAGTTTGCTGTTGTAAACATCAGGAGACCTAGACATACACTGAACACGTGCATTTGGGACCCTGAGATGGCTCAGCGGGCAAAGGCACTCGCCTCCAAGGGGTCAATCTGAGTTCAATCCCCTGCCCCCAGAAGGTGGAAGAGAGGATCAACCCTTGCAAGTTGTGCTTTGACTTCAACACAAGCGCTGTGCCATACATGTCATAGACACACACACACCACACACAAGAGTACACAGGCATGTGTGAAAGTGACTCGATGACGAGGGCCGTCCCGTCCTTTCCACAGGCAGTGGTCACAACTGAACACCGAAATGCAACACCTGAATCTTGGTGCAGGCCTTGTACTTAACTGAGATAACCTCTGATTCAAACTGCAAGGGAAAACATACTTGTGACCTGATTTTAGGCAAAGACACTTTTAGATGCACTCTTAAAATGTGGACAAAGTAAACAAATTTGGCTAGAAAAGAAAAAAGGAGCCCTGCTTGTGTGACACTGGAAAGAGGATATACAGGCTGGCAGAAAACATTCACAGAATGCATTGTCTGAGGAACGAGGGATTAATAACAGCAGCGGCATCCTCCAAGTGCAACAATAAACGTATTCGGTTAAAAATGAGAAAAAGATCAAAAAGATATTTTGCAGGAGACGATCAGTTGTGAGACATGGAAAGATGTCTAGTTTTATTGGTCGCTAAGAAAACGCACATGGAAAGTCACAATGCAATAATTGCCAGACACCTGTTAAAATGTGCATGAACAAAATAAAAACATACTAACAAAGGAACATATAATAGCTGAAGCCCTCATATGTTGCTGGGAACACAAAACAACAGGGCCACTTGAAGTGGTTACTGCCTCTTTATAAGTTAAAACAGATTTGTCATGAGCCCCCCTCCCCGCCTCATTCTTAAGATTTTAGTGAAAAGAAACATACTTTTATGCTCAAACCAAACTACATATATCCATGTTGAAATGTCTTTATAGCCTCACATTGGGATCCCTGAAGTTTGCTCGTACAATGGAAAGGCATACATTTTTGAAACGGAAAGTAACAAGAATTAATCTTAAGAACATTGCACCAAGGGAAGGGAGCCAGGCAAAACAGTCATTTCTGTTCCATGCCATATCTGTGATGCCAGGATGGAACCAAAACTGTAGGCACAGAAAACCAATCTGTAGTCGCCAAGGTTTGGTAGTAGCATGGACATGGAGGACAGAGAGGAAGTGGGAGCTTCAGGAGCAGCGGTTGAAACTTTTCCAAACCTTGATTACATACTAGTACTAGTCCATTTTTAATATATACATCTGTGTATACACATGTATAACTACAATGCTGCAAATAAGTCATTTTACAGGAAACAAATTTAGAAGACTTAATGGTAAAATCTAATTTTAAAAATAGGATTTTTTTTGAAATGCCAGCCAACAGGAACGTCCTCAACACCAAGAGGAAAAACAGCCTGAGGTACTAATTGGATTGGACTGTGTGGAATGAGCAGCCTTCAGAAGGATCTGTTCTTGCTGCAGGTGTGCCTTCCGGGAGGTGAGGAGGAAAGGCTGCTCTTCCAGGTCAAAGCTTTGGAAGAACCACGAGGAAATCATCCGGTTATCCCACAGGCTCTCGCAGAGGCAGGCCATTGT
>NW_004949200.1:619477-620226 GCF_000317375.1 Microtus ochrogaster
AAAAACAGATATTGGAGGTCTGGCAGCCTAAGATCATTTATGCTCTGCTTATTATTGGCTTCTCCTTAAATAGTCATATTTATCAAATGCAGTGGGCTGAGGGTTGCGAGCACAGAATTTCCAAGTCCTCTGTTTCCTGAAAAGGGACAGTGTCCTGCAACCGACACCTACCCCAGCTCTGACTCTTTCCAGAGTGTTGTCCAGGAAACCACAAGTTCTTCAGACATGGTTGACTTTTCATGTGGAATTTAATTGTCTACAAATATAGATTCCATTGGCTTTTCAAAATTATTAACCCAAGTTCAACAGTTCTGTATTTGTTCTTTGGCTCCCACCTCATCGCTTCACCTGGGCTTCTCCCACCACTCTGTGAGGTGTTTGGTGGGAGATTCTTCACGTATACGTCTTGGGCTCTTCGTCACATAACAAAGGTTTAAATATGTCACTCTGCCACTGTGTTTACTCGGCTTTACATGTTCTGACTCGAAGCTATAGCCACTTGACTTTATATATGTAAAACAAACAGGTCAAGGTGAACATACTCAAAGGGTGAAGTCTCAGCCTCTGCCCCGACAGCGCTTGTGACCGGCTGATTCCTCCTCCCCACCCCGCCTCATCTGTCCTGCCTCTTCCCTGCCCTTATCCTTATTCGCATTTTGGAAATGGCATTTAACACACTCTGAAACATCCAAGCCCTTCTTTCTCTTCTTTCCCCTTCTGTTCTTTCCTCTCCTCCCTTTCCCCTCTCT
>NW_004949200.1:620556-622835 GCF_000317375.1 Microtus ochrogaster
CTCTTTTTTCTAACCTAATGTCTAAAGCCCCCTGTTAGGATTTAAATTCTACACAAACAGGAACTGAGCATGCTCAGGGTACCAGGACCTAATGTCTGGAGACACTGGTCACAGAGGAAATGTTTACTGAATGGAGGTCGACCTAGGAAAGAAACAAACATCAAAGCTACTTCCCTCCTCTGGCTTACCTGCAAAGAGGCTCTACAAGGTCCCTTTCAAGAAAATCATGGTCTTTTTGGACAGCCACAATGTTGATGGGGAACTGGGAATCTAGGAGGGAAAGGGGAGACAGAGGTTATGTCCTTTGCCGTAGGGGATGGCAGACCACTGTACTCGGGCCACCATGTCCACACAAATCCCCGATCTTAACCACAGTTCCAGCTCATTACTGTTGCTGATGGCCTTTAAAAATAGCACACGATTTTATTTTTATCACAGAAAATGTGAAAACAAGCGCCCGACCTTGGACAAGATTAAATGCTGAGTGCCCTTAGTGTCCCTGCTTATCAGAGGCTCAGGTGGGGTGGGGAAGAGCATCAGCGTTCTTCCCATTCACCACAGCACAGCCCACAGGCCGACAGTTTCATAGAATTCTCAGTTTGATAGATTTTTTTTCCTTCACAAAGGACATTTCCCAAAATACCCCAAGTTCAATGGTCTCAGGTTTTCTTTTCCTTTCTTCCTTCCTTCCTTCTTCTCTCCCTCCTCTCCTCCCTCCCCTCCTTCTCCCCCCTCCCTTTTTGATAGCAAAATTTCCAGTCATCTTGAAGTTCCCCACTGATGCCAAACCCATGACTTTTCCTCAAAAGAGGACTCATGCCAACTGGGAGGGCTACTGTGACTATCAGAATATGACTTTAATTTTAGGAGCCTCTTTTACAGAGAAAAACCTCTGGATGTCACTTGTCATAACAGGCAAGGTCAACTTTCATGTCAGTTCACTGTGACTGCCCTGCCTTTCTAGTTTACACTTTCCATACCTTCCGAGTTACAATAAAGCTAATGTTTCTAAACCTTCCTCTGTGTTGGAAGCAGATGCTTCCCCATTCTGGGGACACATATTTGCCTCTTTAGAGCAAGGGCCACACAGTAAAGATTTAAACATTATCAGTTTGCTGACATTTTTATTTGGCCCAACAAATCAAATTCCAATTTGAAGACATAAAGATTTGGTTTTATTAAAAAAAAAAAAGCCAATCAAGTTAGTTGAACTCAAAGAATTTCATGGTGACTGAATCCCTTCTGGTCCCCAAAGGGATATCACCTCACCCTCCTGGCAAGTGAGTGTACGTCCCAGTGAGAAGCACAGACACAGGAGCCCAGGGACTCCAGCTTTAAGCCCTGATTACTTTTGGGTATGTTACTCTGGGCAAATAACTTTTCCTCAACTGTACAGTATACAGTATCACAGTCATGATGGCCACTTTATGGCGGAGGTATGAGCATTGGTTTTTTTTGTTTGTTTGTTTGTTTTTTGTTTTTCGAGACAGGGTTTCTCTGTAGCTTTTGGTGCCTGTCCCGGAACTAGCTCTTGGGACCAGGCTGGCCTCGAACTCCCAGAAATCCGCCTGCCGCTGCCTCCCGAGTGCTGGGATATGAGCATTGGTTTTTGAATAATAATGGGCACAGGGAAAACTCTGTTCTTACTGTGTTTATGCAACATTTATGGATGAGACACAATCTAGCATGCACATGTTTGTGAGCTAATAGCGCATCTTAGAGAGTTATGGACTGCTTACATTAAAGTCTCACAGTAGCGGTAGCATGTGCATTATCGTGTATATATTTATATGTATATACTCAAGAATCAAAGGGTTGGCATTTTTTCATTTCCTCCTTCCACTTCAGGACAGTGAGCTGCTTGTTGCTGTTATTTTTCTTTTGACACAAACCTAGACATGTTTGGGAAGAGGGCATCTTAATTGGAAACATTCCTCCATTGTCTTGGCCTGCAGGCAAATCTGTGGGGTATTATCTTGACTAGTGATTGATGGAGGAGAGCCTCACTCATTGTGGGTGGTGCCACCCCTGGGCTGGTGGTCCTGGGATCTATAAGAAAGCAGGCTGAGCAAGCCATGATAAGCAGGTCAGTAAGCGGCTCCCCTCCACGGCCTCTGCATGGGCTCCTGACTGCAGATTCCTGCCCTGAGTTCCTGGCCTGACTTCCCTCAGTGATGGAGTGTGACCCGAGAGTTATAACACGAAATAAACCCTTTCCTCTTTATTTCGGTCACGGTGTTTGTCACAACAGAAACCCTAACTAGGACAGAGTCACTTAG